>NW_028257201.1:0-5451 GCF_035046125.1 Drosophila serrata | reverse complement strand
TAATAATTATTATTTCGTCGTCGTTCTGATTCGAAAATATTTTTTCGCCCATGTATGTAATGTATTATGTAAATTAATTTAATAAATTTATCAAAATGAGCAAAGGTACAAAAAATAAATCTCTTTTGGAGGACTTGAACAGCAAGCTTCAAAGTCGGGACAGAACCCTTCGCCAAAGACTTTATAACTTATAAGATGCCTCACGGCCATACATTCGTTTTGCAATATGAGGCTAATTTTTTGATTCAAACGACAATGGCGCTCTCCCTGCTCTCACAAAGTTGAGAGCGTAAATATCTAAAAATAGAATGCGTTTGCATGTATGAGTAAACACAGAACAAAAAAGTGCGCATGTGTGCGTGAATATGTGTGTGCTTCTGTTCGCATGCCCAACGACGAAAAATTAAAATTTTATATTTTGGCTGAAGACCGCTTGTTAGGTAGAGAGGGGGACGAGAACGGCAGCAAAAACAGCTGATGTATACATGTGCATATCGATGTGTTTGTTTATTTTGATTTTAGTTTGTTTACATTTTTAAAGTGCTTGAGTCCCTTTATATTGTTATTTTTTTCTTTATTTTTAATTATATTATTTTTATAAGTAATGCAAAAAATAAAAATACTTCGTTTAATTCCAATATTTAAATATATATGTATATTATATATTTGAATTATTAAATATATACATATGGGCAATTCTCCAGAAAGGTCCACCGCGGCCAAAAACTTAAAATTGCTTAAAAACGAGTATTTTTAACATGATTATAAAAAAAATTGGTCAGGATGATCAAGACTAAGAGAATTTTTCATTTTCTAAAATAAGTTTCAAAAAAATTGATGTCAAACACGCGCAAATGCAAAAAATGTTGTTTTTATCAAAAAAAGGCATAAAAAATGGCATGTTTTGTTTTGATGTCAATCTATTAAACAAAGGGATTTTGCTTTGACTTTTGCTTTCTAATATCACATAGAAAACCCAAAGAGTAAATAAAAAGTGGAAAAGGACATATGCGATCATCAATATTCGTACAATTTTAGTTTGAATTATCGCTTTCCAAACTGTCGCGTGCGACATGTCGCGTGCGACCGGGACTAAAATTGAATTTAAAAAATAACTACTTAATATTTTAAAATCAAACAAAACAAATTATGAAGAGAATTCATTGCGTAATTCATTAAAATTTATTTTACTACAATTTTTCATCACGTTTCGCTGAAATCAGAGCTTAAACTTGTTTTTTGCAAATGTAACTTCTATTTTTGTCGCGTGCGAACGCAGTACATTTTAGTGAATATCTTGAAAACAAACAAGGGTTCAAAATCGACCTTAGCACCAATTATAGTGCTAACCAAGAGCTATACGTTTCAATTTTTATTAAATTAAAATAAAGTCTTGGCACATGTGTTTTTTTAGTTTGAATGCGTACGAATGTCGCATTCGACACCAGAGAATTGCCCATATATTAAATATTATTATTATAATAACAAAAAAATACCATTTAAATTCATATTTATATATGTATTTATAATTATTATAATTATAATTATTAATAAATTCAACCGCGAAATCGGTATTTTGAGGCACGCCATGTTGCTGTATGCGTATGAGAGAGCTGCTGGCTCTAGAGCCATCACGAAAACATTGCTGTATGCGTGAGAGTGCTGCTGGCTCTAGACTCTAGAGTCTAGAGCCAGCACGAGAGAGCGGCTGGCTCTAGAGTGCTCTCTCGCTGGCTTTTGAACGAAGTGCGAGAGAGCCTGGAGCCAGTTCAAAAGCCAGCACGAAAAAATCGTGTGCAAAAAAATCGTATGGCGTTACTAATCTTATACTTATACAATCTTTGCCTTCGCTGAATAAACGAGCGGCTAGAACAGGGATCGATTCCGATATTAGAGGATGTTAAATTGTAGGCTCGAAAACTTAAAAGCTTCACTTAATAAATAAAATCAATTTCAAGAACAGATAGAAGTCATAAATAGTGAGATAGGAGATGACACAAATATTTCAAATGCAATGTTGATATATTTGGTAAATATAGTCGAATCAGTGAAATAAGTCAAATCTGCCTCTTGATGCATCAATTGTCTGTGTTAAAATGCAAAGGCAAAAAGTATCGAGCTTGTGACCGCTCACACCATATTCTGCTCCACAGATACACTGTGCCTTATAACAGTTTAGCGTTGCCACCCCTCTCAATAGAGTATTTCTCCTTCTTTTAACCAAGATCAGCTTTCCACGTCACATTTTATGCATACCACAATATTTAACAGTGTGATTTTGGCTCCATCAATCGTAAGCTTGCGCACAAAAAGCGGTGAATACGTTTTAGCCCGATCACTTCTGAAGTCTGGGTCTCAAACTAATTTTATAACGTCTAATTCCCAAGTCAAGAAAAAAATACTCCCCGTGGTAAAGTGCGAATAAATGATAGTGGATCTTGTAATCGATCTCCGGCTAACATCCTGATCAACAGGTGAACGTCAGCGATTGGAAAATCCCAAAGAATCCTAACTATCCAAGTCTTCAAAAGACCCTTTTTGGTTGGGTTGCCTTGGGAAGATATAAATATTCAGTCCCGAAATAAGTTGTGAATAGTTTCAGTTGTATTGACACCTTTTTACAGAATTTTTAGTCACTGGAGGAAATGCCAACTCCAAAGAAAATTCTGACGCCTGGGCACAAGTTGAAGAAGCTGAAGACTCCTCTGAATCCTAATATACAAGCTCAACACCGCTTCATATGGAACTAGAACAGACTCTTTTCTGACTATCGGGTGTTTGAAAAGGTTGAGTGAATCTGTGAAACTTTCATTCTTTTGAGCTGCCGACGTAATTGGATCCGATTTTTACGTCGATGACGCGCTAAGCATACTTAGAGGTGCTACAGACAATCAAGTCTGAAGAGTTCTTCATACAGCAAGCTTTAAATTGACAAACTAATTTTCAAACTCACCTGAGGTCATTGAATCTGAGAGCACAGTTATGGGGTTACATACAGTTAGAGCTAAAAAAAATCGATATTTTTTTTTTTTCTTAATGTAAATATATTTAAGAATATACACAGAAACTTTCATTTAGTTCCGGTGAATATTTTCTGAGTTATAACTAAATTTGAAAAGGCACTCTTCAGAGTGCTCTATGTAAAGTGCTACTATGTAAAGTGCTCCTATGTAAAGTGCATTCCAAACTTTAAACATTTTTTTCTCAAAATGGTGTTTTCAAAGTCGGTGACCACCATTTCTCAAAAACAGCTAGCCCGATTAGTCTCAAATTTTAACACGACCTTTTTAAATATATTTTTTAGAAATTAATCGAAGATTTTTTATCTCCGATAAATATTTTATTTCTTATAAACAATTTAAGGCGGAAATTTCAATGAAAAATCTATTTTTTTTTGCGAGACTGCCATTTTGCCAAAAAAATTAATTTTGCTTATTCCATCGATTAATTACTATATTTGACATTACTCTAATAAAATCTGTTTGGTTTTTTAATTTCCTTTTTTAAGAGGTGCTTCCGGAGATCAGGTGTAACTTTTTTCCAAATAAATATTTTTACTTGTTCTAACTCTTAAAATACAGTTAAAAGATACTATAATATGTGTATACATTTTTGGAACAGTAGGTTAAAAGTTTCTTCAAAAAACACTCTGAAAATTGCACTTTTTTTGCCCTCTAACTGTATGTAACCCCTTAAGTCAATACCTATCGCGGATTCAGTGTCAAAAAAGGAGTTAGGAATATTGTGGTTTCCCTGCGAAGAAGTTTAAAATTGACAATTCGGTAATGGTTTTCCGAGCGACAAAGGGGAAAGTAGAATAGAAACGGGATTTTCGGGACCTATGATGTCGGCAAAAGGGGTAATAAAAATGCAATTAATGGGTTAGCTGTCAAAACATTTAATTGCTTTGAGTAATAAAAATGCAATTAATGAGGGTTAGCTGTCAACCTGTCAATGGATGGGGGTAATAAAGATGCAATTAATTAGGGCCAGTGTATGTAAAAGGACACTGGAATGGAAGAAGGGTGCTAACGGAAAATTCCACGCCCACGCTCTACTCGATCCTCGAGCGCTCTTGGACGATGACCCACGATCCTCACTTAAGAAAGGGACTGGACTGGAATTGAAGAAGGGTACATGTTTGGAACGGAAAATCCACGCTCTACACGATCCTGGAGCGCACTTGGACGATCACCCACGACCCTCACTTAAAAAAGGGACGGGGGTGGAATTGAAGAAGGGTACATGTCATGTAACAGAATAACCAAAGTACAACCATATGAATGACGCTCACCACGAGCGTGGATTTTCCCTGTGAGATAGTACATACTTACACACACCACCACCCCATCCTTTCACAAATTCGAGGAAGGATCACCCTCACCACCCTTTCTTTCATTGACCAAAAGATGTGCCCTTCTTTGGTATGGAATTGTGTCTTTTAAGGGATAGAGTAAATCTGAAAAATAAATACTGAAAAAAAAAAAATCCCCAAGTCCTTTTTCCCAATGAAAAAGCTATATATATTTATTTATATTTTATAACTTTTATTTATCAAATATAAATATCAGAAGCGATGTTCTAAATTAACATACATTTTCATAATTTTTAATGATTTTTGAAAGCGAACACTAAAAAAATGACAGGCGCACGTATCGAGACCATTGTTGACATTCTCATTCGCCCAAGAGCAAGATGTGAAATGTTGTCCATGTATATTTGAAACCAGCGGTGTATCAGGCATCCTCTGATGGAAATATTTTAACGAATCCTCCAGATATTGCACGTGTTCGGGGAAAATTTTATTCTTATACATTTTCATGAAATTATTTATTCTAATTACAAGTTGATGTATTGTAAAAGAGGTTGTGGATTTGGTTTTGTTTTCTAATGACATCATTTTTGATTGCTCCGTGGACGTCTACTCCCAATGATTATAAAAATTGAATGATCTTATCCTCTAAAAATTTTTAGACGATACGTTGAACTAATCCACTCAATGGTGTATATTCAACTAGTCGATCATGGATGAGAAGGCAATATACCTTTGTATTTATCTCACTCGCCACACTTAGCTCTGTGGAAATTTTTACATCAATCGGTCCTGATTTTACAGACTCATTCTGGTATGAGAGATCAACAACAACGACAGGAGCCTTCCTTATAAACTCGATGGGTGATAGAAGTGCCCGTGGTTCTCGATTGTAGTAGCTCTCTTGGAATTTTGTATACATGTCGTACAAGACGGCAAACCGATTCTCATTATATTTAATATTCAAATCCTCATAGGGATAGACTTCAGAATTTAGATATACTTTTGCATTTCTCAAATTGTTTGTAATTAGCTGTCCATTTAACGTAAATGCAATGACAGCAAAACGTGGGCGTTCCCTATTTTTCTTGGACGTTGATGCACTAAGGTCAGTACATTCAAGTGGCCCGTATGACACC
>NW_028257199.1:0-165394 GCF_035046125.1 Drosophila serrata | reverse complement strand
GATCAAATTCTGTTATAATTTATGTTATAATTTTTTTTTTGTAAAAATTTTCCGATCATTCCTATGGCAGCTATATGATATAGTCGTCCGATCCGGCCCGTTCCGACATATAAACGAGTGAGAGTATATAGAAGACTAACTGCAAAGTTTCATTCAGATAGCTTCAAAACTGAGAGACTAGTTTGCGTAGAAACGGACAGACGGACAGACTGACATGGCTAGATCGACTCGGCTTTTGGTCCTGATCAAGAATATATATACTATACCCGTCTTATTACATATGCACATATGGATGTGTACTACGTTGCAAGACACAATATTTGTATTTTTGTTTTTTTTTTAGGTAAAGGTAAATAAAATAATGACCAAACAGCCCTTGGCCTTTTGTAACGACTTTTCAGGCGCAAGAAATTGTCTTTTGGGTAATCATTTTTATGGGTGTTGTGCTGGTGGAAGTTAGTGGAAACTTGCCTTTAAACGACCAGCTGTCTGCACTTCATCACTGCTAGTGGCATTTCTATAACAAGTGCGCGTCTTTCTCTCTTGCACACTATGCTGTTCCTGATGGTATTGTTTTCCTGTGTGAGAAACAAAGGTGTCCCCGTCCCTGTCCTTATTCGGGCAGACTCCTTCTATCTCTCCTTCTATCGGTATCCCTGTTGCTGGCTGTCGGCTGGCTGCCTGGCGACGACAGGTGTGCAGCCGAGGAAAATTATTATTTATAAATTGCTGATTTTGTCTCTGTCGCACACAAGGAAAACCCTTGGAATGGCCCTTTGAATAAGTTTCATGGCCCAAGTACCACCCCAGTTGCTCTTTCTGAAGCTACCACCTTTCCATTGGCCTTTTGAGCCTATTGTCTGGTATTTGAAAGCATTTTGCACACCTTTAGTGCTTTGAAAATTTTGGCTTCTGTATCGCTATCTCATTTCAAATGCAGTCCTCCTGCTGCAGAAGAAATGCAGATTTATCTCCTGAATTTTCAATTTAATAAATAATATTACAAACAAGCACTTTGGGCTTTGACGTGAGCGATTAATAGTAACATGAGCCATTAATACTAGTGGAAACCTGTAGTTCCAAGGCTCAATACATCGCAGCTTAGTTTCGAAAACAGCTATCTTAGAAGACTATTTTATGGCTTTAAATGGAAGCCTTCTTGCGCTCCACTCTAACGGTGCTCAACGCCACTAGGCACTGTAAGCCAAAAATAAAATTTCCTTTTAAAATGTTTATATCAGAACAATTTCTTAATCGAACAGTAAAAGAAACAAAGAGGCCTATAAGAATATAAATATGGAATAGAAATGGATGAACTACATATATAATACATTTTTGTGTAATATTATCTCGACTGATTGTTTTAAAATAAGTTATTTAGCATCAACCAAATAGAAGGTTATTTTCTACATGTGACAATTAAAGCAGCATAAACAGATACGACCCTATTAGGGTAATGCCAATTTCCTGCTATTTTTCAGTTAAATTCCAAATCTTATATAATATGGTCGTCCGATTAAGCCTCTACCTTAATTGGAAGTATTTTTTGCCTCTCCGCCGATAAAGGACCGTCCGCTGTGCTACATGGAATGCCGTCCATTGTGATTTATCTTGCTAATGAATTTTCGTTTTATTAAGAATGAAACTCTGACAGGATAATATTGTTTTAAGAAAACTCCAACATATTTTTTGAATTTTGTAATTGGCCATCGTTCCTAACTCCGGAGCCTTGTTTGGAGACGAACTCTATCATAGTTTAAATGTTCAAGAAGTATGTTTCATATATATATTTTTTATGGAGGAGACCTCCACTTAAGTTTCCAAATTTGGGGTCGAGCATTAAATTCCAAATTGAATATGTATGTGCGGAAAGGACGGGAGCCGGATAAAGTTCGAGGATGAACGTCCACGAACCGAAGGAAACGAGGCGCACTCCCACTCGGCCCGGGGCTATAGTCCACGCTGGCGTGTCGTGGGCATCCAATTGAAATTGGCCGAATCCTGGCCTTGTCTGAACTCGAACAGCGAACAGGTCCAGGTCTGCATCAGCTGATGGCGCAGAGCAGGAGTCCTTGCTGCGTCATTATTGCTTGCATTTTCCGCATGAAATTGACGTTTCATTTGTTAAAACATGCACTCAGGCAACATTTCGATACTCATAAATATTTAACAGACATTCATCTGTTTGGAAATGCGATAAGGGAACCACTGCGCCGTCTGCATGGGGAGCTGTGTGAAGGCTTCGCCGTGTCGACTGGATTACAGCGAGCTGGTCGACTCCGAATCGAATGCGGCTGGCAGACGGTAATACGTGTGCTGGCACAGAATGGCAATATTAATGGAAGCACTTCCAAAAGGAGCACCAGATGAGGCTTCTGTAATAGACATGGCATTGACACTTACAAGAATGACCCCTGACCAAATGCAGCCAAGAACCGAAGTAGTGTGGCATGGAGGACAAGATATAAAGAAATAACCCACAATGCCGGTGGGCAAAAAATCTGCATCCACTACCAATGTCGCACTACCCCAATGGGTCAAACAAAATACATACATATGTAAGCAAAAAATGAGTCGGCCAATACGCATGATTTATTTTCACAATGTCCAGAGAGCGTAGTTGAACCATTTTTGTCGCCTCTCTGACAGCATATTCCAGTCGCATTATTATTGTAAAGTTTTCACGATCACTGAACGCAAGAAATTACCGTCCGAGACGATTTGCTGGCGACTTTCAACAACTTAACGTTACAAGAACAAACGCTAACTTAACAACGCCGAAGTTTGAATTCGCTTGGAGTTTGCAATTGTAACATTCAAAATTGATCAATTTTTGGCTCTCTCTCTCTCTCTCTGAACTTCTGTTGATGAACTTATGTTGATTTTTTCGTGTTCTCAAATAACCCCGTTTTCTAAAGTTCAGAGTAAGTTTTCTTGAACTAAGAAAAAATGTTGTTAAATTTAGGGTAATTAATTATGAATGAATGAAATGAAAGAGTAGCTACACCGTATCCATATGTATCTAAGAGTTGGTCAGCAACCGTAACTAATACCAGGGATGATAGCACTAGTTAGAAAATCTGTGCGCACAAATTTAAAGACAAATTCGCCACGGTTTCACGAATTGGATTGAATAACCAACCATCAAATCAAATTCGCCAGTAAATAAGAAAATAATCTAACTAAATAAAATCAGAAAAAACGACCTAAATATACAAATTTAAGAAATCAAACACTCAAAACTTTTATTTATGGTGGCTTGATTTTATGGTCCAGGAGACATGTATCTGGGAGAACTTGACGAAAACTGAAAAGGGTTCATCCCTTGAACCTTCCAAGGAGGAAGATTTATTAAACACTGTTCAAACTCCCTGCCACTTCTTACACCCATTACCCCACTTATAACCCTTACACTTTTGTAAATTTTCATTAAACTCCCCAAATTATTGTTTTAGTTGCTACACTACCGTTACACACAATAATAAATTAAATTCAATCTTAAATTGCTTAAATTCATGGGAACTTTTATAACTCTTGAAAAAAAAAAATGGTTTTTCGATTTAGGGCGATTTAACTTAAAATTGAAAACTATTTTTATGAGTGTATGTTGATAGTATTGGCTACAAAAGTATATAATTATATTAACTGTATCAGAGTGCTTCTACGGAAAATAATACAGCAATTGATTATAATTTCTATATGCTACTTGACTCCTTTTGTGCATACTAAATCAGCCCGGCATCTGAATCAGCAGAATCATCCACGATTGAGGGCAAAGGGTTCCAACAATGGCCAGCAATGCGAGCCATCATAAATACATACATATGTACGTACATATATGTAAGTATGAACAAGCATTTCAATTGCTTTATGATGCAGAATTCGGCGGACCACACACAAAAAAAAGAAGCACTTGATCAGAGGGAGTAAAATATTCAAACAGCTCAGTACTGGAACCCACAATAATACACAGAGTATTGGGCGATTTGCAGCGCGACTGTGGAGCATATGTCATCAAAAGGCACATGGAAACAGGCAAAATTTGCAGTGCATTTAACAAAGCCCACACACAACCATGGTCCTGTTTATGCTGCACACAATAATTCTTCAAAGCTCTTGAAGCGAAGGTTCATGTATCTATTGTTGAAATTACAATTCCGATTCATCAAAAATAGATTAGGTTTTCAATGCAACAATGCATACCTACAACGACATCGATACGCTGCAATCCACAGATAACCGAACACGGTCCGGGTTGTGTTTGCTCCCTCTACTTCCTGGGCGCGTATGTACATACATATGTATCTATAGGATATGTGTCAGCGGTCGGAGGTCGCAGTATCCAAACAATACGCGCTTTAAAATAAATAAAATATTCAGCTCTACCGGACTGGGGAGCCCAGGGCAGTGCCATTCGAGCTTCCTTTGGCGCCTAAAAATTCGATAATTTCATCGACGATGAATTCTCTTAATATGTAGGTGCTCGGCAGTTTTTATGTCACGACCGCGGCAGGCCTTAAATATCGGAGCGCAGGCAGTACAGCAAAGAGCCATACAATAAAATAAAAGGAGAAAACTTGAACTTAAATTTGTTTGACTTTGCCCTGCAAAAGTTCTTAAATAAAATGGAATATGAAAAAGTCAAGAAAAGCCCTGGTGGCAAAAGAGAGGGAAGAAAGGAGACGGAAACGGCAACAACTAGCACTCTATGTGCAACAGAAAATTCGCTGAAATAATGGCCCAGAAGCCGGGGCATTAAGTTGGCCTTAAGCGAGCAGCAGAAGCAGTCATCCAGATACGTACATATATGTATATGTGCTCTGTGCTTGCGAGAATGTGCATAAAATTGAATGCCACTGCCCCCCACTTGCTGGTAAGTTTTGCCAGCAGTTTCTGGAAGGAATATGTCAAAGAGGACGGAACATCCTCGACTCTGTTGCATTATGAATGCCGCATAATTTAAGCGCAAACACTGCAGCATGGCGCGGCACGAGAACTTTGCTCCAACTTAAAAGGGGCAACTTCGCTTTAAGGCGCCGGGCTGTCGCGTCTCGTTGGTATCCGTTGGACCAGGCTATTTGCAACTCATCTTGCCCCATCCAGAAGTCCTCCGAAGTGTTTGCTTGACGCTTCGAAATCTCTACAGGAGCACCCCGACCCTCTTGACAGCTGCAACTTGGAAGCCTGCTCAACGGAAAACTTTGCTTTCCGAGGCGGCCACAAGTGTCCTGCGTGCGTGCCGTGTCGTGTTCCGGTCAATCGCTTTGTAATGTCCTGCAGTTCGACGGGCAAGTGTCTGGAATAGAGTTCCAAGGACGTGCCTAGAAGCAGGATATTAAGTCCACAAGTGCGCAGTGTTGGACGGCAGTTCCGACAGCAGCGTAAGGGGTATCGGATCGTGGACGATCCTAATGTTTTTCGACGAGAATTCTTAATGCTTTCTAGTCGCAATTCAGCTTTGATTCAACGATTAAACAGATTTCTATTTCCCGTCAATCGGCTCTGGCTCCGGCTTGTTCCGCAGTGGCCCACATATTCAATCATCATCGCCGCTGGGAATGGCTTCGCACTTACTAAGGTACTCTCATTGACGGTGTCGTCCGTGGCACCTAGCCACCTCCTCCAGCGGCTGAATTCTGTGCTGACAGTTTTTCTCTAGTTTTACGCGCCGTTGAAAGGCATGAAAAAAAGGGCGCACGTGTGTCTTTTGAGGGCTCCGGCTTAGTACCAGCATCAGTATCTATGGCCGTCTCAGTTACTGCCGGCAGCTTTGCATACTAGTTTGCTCAGATACCACGGGTTTGAGCACGTGCTACACGTAAAAGTTAAAAATGCCGCAGCACCAGCTGCCACCCATTTTTGCAACTTCTCGGCAGAACAACAGCAACACTGCTCTGCTCACCAAATGCAGCTGTTGCTATACACAAAAAAAGGACGAGTAGTTGGAACATTTATAGCGATCCATAATGACAAGTCACTTTTGTAACACTGTAAATCACTTACACATTAAATAAAAATTCAGTTTTGATAAAATTTCAGCAACATTTTGTTTTCCCACTCTGGTGCCCAAGAGCGCCTCTAGACGTGAAATACGACAGCTCGTTTTAAAGTTAAGATTGAGAAAACTTTGAATTCGATTGATTTTGGCATTGATACTCATGATGGCGTGGCAACGCTTTCTAGCAATTAAAAGAGCTATAAATATGTCGTATTCTTTGTTTATGCTCCTGAGTTGTTACCCACAATTATAGATCTGAAATCTCGGCTTTTAAAAATGATGTTGAGACGGCCTACATACACAGATTTCTTTTACCGCTTGAGCTTTTTAAAAAAGCATCATACGCCATTTAAGTGTTTTATTTACTTTTAAATGATAGTATCATTGAGCGTTTTACCCAGAAAACAAATTTCTATGCTACCCAAAATGATTTTTATACAAATTTTTAACAACCATTTTGGAAATTCGCAAATTTTCTTTTGGCATTTTACATTTTGCGTCAGTTTCAGCGTTTGAAACATTTCAGACACACAATGTAAAAAAAATTCCTTTAAAAAATAAAGCAAAGTAATTTACTTTTAAACGATTCTAGTACTATTCTGATACCACCATGCTTCATTTAAAATATGGCCTATCATAACAAACATCACTTTAATGAGAAGTTTCTGGCAGTTCCGATGAGCTTTCTCCTATGTGTGGAAGGTAGAGGTGCAAAAACATGACTAAAAATTTCGATGAGTCTTTGATTTCTAAAGCGGTCTTCTAAGAAAAAAATAAATAAATTTAATTACTGTGATTGTACGAATAATAATAATTTATGGTTTTTTTATGGTTTTTAATACATTCAATTTATTTTGTATTTTTAACCGTATTATAAGACTTAGCAAAATTTATTCAATAATATGATCAACTTAAATACCTAACTTAAACTATATTATTAAAGTCAAAAACAATGTTTTTTTAATAAATATGCTGCTTAAGCATATTCCGGCCATAGGCCGTTCCAACCAAACCAACGCATCTGGCATATATGTTCCTGGTATGCTAAGCAAATCTTTACATTTTTCATCTAAGTTTTATAATAACAAAATATTAATATATATCATAATATACTTAATACTTACACATCCAACTTGTTTTAAAATATCGGTCAGCTGCTTTAAATGTATTAATTTTTAATTTGTGCTCAGCTGGCGTCAGAGAATATGTATAAGTATTTTTGAAAAAACATTTCTTTAATTTCAATTATGAGTTTTAACACAACAATATAGTTATGGTGTTTATTATACGAGAGTTTATAACTTATTATGGAAAACGACCTTGAGGCACCACGCAACCAAGCTACGCAAGTGCAAATTGTTGTTTTGGTGTGTCAAGGCTTATCAACCTTTTTTAAAATCCTTTTTTATAATAATATAGAGGTCTCGAAGATGTCACTACCATATGTAGCTTCCTTTCTTGTTTAACATAAATATTTATAATTTATATTGTATTAATTCCTAGTGATCGAAGTTCTTTATGCAAGCGTATATAAACTTCGCTGTCCCGAAGTTATCCTTCTTTCTTTTTTGAATTTGATATTTTCGCTCTAAACATTTGTGAGAAAAACATACCTTTTATGGAAGCAGAAAATAACCTATATAAGAAATATGTACATGTTTTAAAAAATCGACACTATCGATATTTAATTTGTAAAAACATCGAAAAACCGATAGTGGAAAACAATGGTTCCGTTCAGCAGAACAACATGATCACTAATCAATGATGGATCAGTAATAAGTATTCAATTTGTTCTGCTGAACGCTTGTGATCATTACGCTGTCTCAAAAATAATCTAATCTGAAAACTATCAGTATCGTTCGGCTTCCCGCCAATAGTTATTTGATATTCAGTAGAAGAAAAAAGCTTGGTTTTCAAGTTTATTTTTCCATTGCCGCAATTACAACACTATAGAAAACTAAGTTCTAAATATTACAACCTAATTATTACAAACTAACTAAGGATCTTACTGATTTTATAAGCAATAATTTATATTTCCTTTGGCTTGCATTCCTTTTATTCTATTAATAATATTAAAATAAGATTTTTTTCTCGAAAAAAAGTTGAATTGCAGTGCCAATCATAGCTCGGTGCCGGATCATCGGAAATCAAAAAATCCAAATTCATTCGTTAGGTTATAAAATACCCTAGGTAACGCTGTCAAGTTTTTAGGGAAAAATCGCCTAATTTGTCATTGTAATATCAAAATTACTCATAACTACGTAAATTTTGCGTTAATTGACTTGAAATTTTGACACAACATTCTTAAGGTATTATGCATTTAATTAAAAAAAACTTAATAACCTTACCTCATATACCCTTGCAGATAGCATTTCGATAACCAGGAATTAATACAATATAAATTATATATATTTATTTTAAAAAACAATGAAGTAATGCCTGCTTTAATTTCATTCATCTATACATATTATATTTACAGTTTTATATTCACAGAATTGCATTTCTTCTCTACATCTAACGGATTGTTTGTATGTCACCTGTATGATATACATAGATGTCCGATTTTCACAAAATTGTACACAAAATTGTAAAATAATATAAAGTGGCTATATCTCAAAGTTGATAAATGTTGGGAACTGAAAAAGTTTTAATTTTTAATTTTATGATTTTCTAGATCGTTTCTATGTCAGCTGTATGATATAGTAGTCCGATTTTTATAAAATTGTACAGCAAATTTTAGAAAAATTAAAAATGGCTATAGCTTAAATCAGATGATAATCTGTCTAGACGGACAGACGGACGGACATTACCCTGCAAGGGTTTAATAATACTTACAGCTAATAATTCATTTGCGGAAAGTTGCAGTAAGCCTGTGTCACAAATGACTTCGGAGTGCATTGTCAGAAGAGTCTTAAAGAAGGCTCCGTTCTGAAAGGCGCCTTACAAAGCAGCACGATTTGCAGGCGGATCTGCAATGGTTTGGGGAGCCTTGTTTGAGATAATTCAAAAGAGCAGACTAAAGTTTCAAAATCATCGATGTATGGAGACATCGAAGTTTTCGATGTTTCTTTCGTCAAAACATCGAAGTTTTAAAAAATTGAAATTTTTCTAAAATATTGAATTCACACTTATGGTTGTATTAAATAATTTATTTTAAGAACAAGCTCAATCCACGCGGGTATTGAGAATCCCAATCCTTTTATTCCCATCCAGTCAAATATATTTATTCTTTCCGTTTTCCTTGGATTTCGCCAGGAATTAATTAAAGAAACGCGTTTTCTTAGTTTCACGAATTCAACGAAAAGAATACCATACGAAAAAATATGTGATGTGATGCTATAAAAAATTCGGAAGACATCGATGCATCGAGATTTTTACCTTCTTCTTTTTGCACCTGTAGCAGAGACCCGGCCTTTTATATTGACCGATAATGCGATACCCTTCTTCCTATGCAAAAATATCCTTGATCATCGTTTATAGTATTTAAAGTATTAATGATGGACTCTTCCTTCTTCATCTTAACACTGATCAGAAATAAAACATATAATAAAATAAATATTAATTTAATTAATAAAATTAATATTGATTGATTACTATTGCCATCGTGCTTCCGTGACCTAAACCCAATTCAGACCATATATTTAAGTTAATCTATTTTACGTCAGTAACAAACAGCGAAAACCTCACAAATGAAGTTTTGGGTCAATGGTCATCATACCTAAATTTACTTATAAATCTAGTAATTTTAATGCCTATGAGACTTTTTGAGGTAGTAAAGTCTCAAGGCAGCCCTACTAATTATACAAAATTGTATAAGTTCCATTTTGAAAATAAAATATTAAACATATATAATAAATTGTAATGTGTCTTAAAGCTTTGATATAGTTTCAGGCATGACAAAAACCAAACTTGTAAACAAGGTCCAAGATGAAAACAAAGATAAGAACTTTATTATTTAATCTGCATAATTAGGCTTTCATTCCCAGTGGAGGAAGTGAATTTCAAAGTGTTGGGTTTAGCCATTGTAGTCAAGTCCTTGG
This sequence comes from Drosophila serrata, assembly GCF_035046125.1. NCBI lineage: Eukaryota > Metazoa > Arthropoda > Insecta > Diptera > Drosophilidae > Drosophila > Drosophila serrata. The sequence goes on along the minus strand of NW_028257199.1, from coordinate 155,356 downwards.
GATTAATCAAGCTACATACATACATATGTACATCAAAAACATTGTTGTCTGAATTTATACCTGACAATTGAAGGCATTTTGGAGGAATTTAAAGTTTCTAGGAGGAAAGTGGTATAAAAAAGTTAGGAACTCAGAGCTACAGGTATTAGGCTTGCCAAATGCACAAAAAATTAAGAACAAAATAATTCTAGAACAAAACGATTTTTCTTCCCGCTTGGACAAAGGGGTTTTGATAAGTTCAGTTAATGCGAAGACCGTAATATGGGATATGGGAAATCGAATTATTGTATTGTGAAAGTTTATTTACGAAGATCAGCTGGAAAAGCGTGTTTGTGTGACCCTTTTCATAGGTTTTATTTAAATTTAAAATTTAAAATTTTTCCGAACGAATAAATATAGAAATTTGGTCCAACATTTTTAAAGGGAATTTATCTTATTTTACTACTAGTCTAATTGTCTAAATTAGTATATATATGTAGGTAAAAGTTGGATTTTATAAATTTTTAGTGATCACCATGAGCAATTATTGGATGACGTGCAGACTGTTCCAGAAGTAAAAGAAGATTCTGATAAACTTGTCAAATTAATTTTGAAATGGACAACTTGGAATACTTTTACTTTGTTTACCGTTAAAGAACGATATTTTAATTTTTATTTTGGAAACGTAAATCTCAAATCCCAAAACTTGTGTGCTCTGACACAGGTTGTATTTGCTTCACCGACTACTCAAGCATTTTCAGTCGTTTCATAGATAGATAAATTAAACAAAATGTTAAATCATAAATAAATTTTATATATTTTTGCCTTGCTAAAGAGCAGTTCCGAATCGCACGACTCGGTTGACATCTAAAATAAGACAATATATATTTAATTGAATATTTAAATAAAATATGTCTTAGTTTATGAACTTTTACCTCCGAATACGCAAGGGGATCGCACTGAATCTGCCCGAAGAAGGTAAAAACGAGTACGTTCCCCTGTTCCCCTTCAGTTCTTGCTGCAAAGCATTGGCCGCTTCTTCCAAGTTTGGCTGAGAAATACCTGCCTTTTAAGAAAGGATCAAGAATGGTGGCGATGCATGGAATGCTCCTTGTCTCATACGGAAATAATCCTTCCCGTAAACGGGTCTTCTTAAAATCCGAGGCTAGAATTCCGTCCTTTGTTTTTAATTCCAAGCCATGAAATTATTAATGAAATGAATACCTTTCAGGTGTTATATTAACACACTTACGTTTCAGGTTGTTTGGAAAGCCAGCATCGATGTTGGCAACGAAGTTTCTCCACCTTTAGCGGCAACGAAAAAATACTTGGTAGCTGTCGGCAGTTATTTAGGGTAGTAAAATAGATTTTCAAAATAAATAAAATGTGGGTAACGCATTACCAGGAAGCAACGCTATGTATGTATGTATGTAAACACAAGAGCATAGTTCTATCAACTTTTTCTTAATTGTGAAAATTGTATTGCAGTAACCAATTTAAGCTAATTTAGGACCACCTCAGCCGAAAGCCACAGAAGCTATGCATGGCTGATATTTATCCTATAGTTTAACTTATAATTAATTAGGTATACAGTGTAAAAATAATTTAGAGCCAAATGTACTTAAATTATAAACATGGTTTCGAATTACACTTTAATATGGATTTCGCTTGGTAATGGCAACTTGAAATTTAGCCTATTGCTGGAGAATTCCATTGATATTAGTGTAACATTTTAAATTGGTAAATATTACAATAAATTACTTTTAAATTGAATTATAAAATATAAATATAATATTACTTACATGTAATATCTGATTTTGTAATAATTGTTAATATGAACGCAAGAAGTTTAGATTAAATTGATAATAGGTATACTGGCATATTTGAAATAAAGTTGAACATCTGATAAATTATAAGTATATATTTCTAACATATTTTTGATGAGTGCTTTAAACCTGGCGTCACTGATCGTCTCATAGCTCATTGTGCAATGTACGGTAGAAGAGCGTCTCACGAATGGTTCATGAAGAGGCAAGGAACGAAGTCTGCTGCTCAGAGAGAGAACGAGGGTCTTTACGAGTTATGTTTTTAATCGCAGATATAAAAAAACTTACTAATTGATAACTGAAACACGATTAACTAAATTCTATTAACCCGTTCTCCTCAATTTGTATCCACCGCAAGGCATTTGGGGTCAGGCAAGTAAAAAGTAAGTAAGTAAAAATATTTTTGTCGCACAACTTACAAACCCCTAAACCTCTTAATGGAATTATCCACACTTATCGGGCTATTCGCAATGGTAGGTGACCGAAATTTCAAAACCGAAGGAAGTCTGTAACCACTCCCTGGCTCACTGTTCCTTGCCTTGCCAAGTGGCCCGCATGCAACCAGAGTGCGGACTATTTTGCGTTCCTGCATGGCACTCCCACCTCCCCTTCCTTTTTTCGTTGTGCATCCTGCGGAGGTTGCCACCGTAATTTACCAACTATATCCGCTCTGCTGCCTGCTGGCTGCTGCCTACCACCTAACCCTCTCCCGAGCCCATAGGCGCTGCTGCTAGCAAGAAGCCGTCTTCGCTGGCTGGGCCCGGATGCGGAAACGTTCCATAAAAGTGGCATATTTGCCGCATCCTGTTTACAATACCTGGTCCATAGATGTGCCCAACTCTTTCTTTCTGCCACTGCTGCAAACAATGTGAAACTTTTTGTGGTGGGCTGGTAACTTTGTTTCCCGCTTCTACGTAGCCTCTGATAGGTTTTAAGCCATTGTGGCAGGGGTCCTCTTCATTAGCAAGGACTAAGTTTGGCATGTGAATGAGTCAATTTGATACTCTGGTACTTTTGGCTTTCACCTTATAATGCCCAACGTATATTATTCTCTTGACAATGATTAATTTTTACTTACGGTAACACAATCTATAGGCTTTCCAATATTATTATTAAACCACAGTTTTAACATTTTTCCTGTCGTTCGTGCATCGTCAATCAATCAATGTTATGTTCATTTCAATTATTGTTGTTAAACTATTATCTTAGGGTCTTAACCTTCTTGCCAGCACTCTGCACAGTGTAAAGTTATGCAAATGGGAGGGCATTTAATTCAAATGCAATTGTATTTTAATACCCTTGCAGGGTATTACAATTTCAGTCAGAAGTTTGCAACGCAGTGAAGGAGGGACCTCCAACTATAAAAAGTATATATATTCTTCATCAGGATCAACAGCCGAGTCGATCTAGCCATGTCCATCTGTCCGTCTGTCCGTTTCTACGCAAACTAGTCTCTCAGTTTTAAAGCTATCTGAATGAAACTTTGTAGTTAGTTATATATATATATATAATATTTATATAATTTATTTATATATATATATATATATAATATTTATATAATTTATTTATATATATATATATATAATTTCTATTGCATTAATTCCCAGTGATCGAATTTCAATCTGCAAAGGTATACAAACTTTGGCTTGCCGAAGATAGCTTGACTTCTTTTTTTAAATGCCTCTGCAATGATTTTTCTTAAAGTTACTGCCTTTTGAAAATCATCTTAAATTTTGGCATATTTTTGATCCCTTGATTTTCCTTTAGTGTATTTTGCTCTTGTGCTACTTAGATACTATTATTTCTATAAATACCTTACTTTATTAAGTATAATAATAAGAATAAAATAGGAGTTAGGAGAATAGTTAAATTTAAATAATTGTTGCAGGTCTGAAATACTACAATGTATAGGATTCCTTAGGTAGTTCTCCCCAGTTTGGGTTTGATTTTATTTTTAGTTGCTACACGAAATACGCTTAGGCCTTATGTACATGTGGCCGGGAAGGTGGATGGAATACAGCTAGATTGGACCCATTTTCTAGTTCTTTTTTGCGTGAGAAATTTTCAATTAATATGCGCAATTGCAGACGAGCAGGGGCGCGATTGCAGGCATGAGAGTTTTTGCATTTTTCGCATAGAAATTTGTTGCTTTGCAAGTCCGCCTCACGATAAAGCTCACTGCATCCCCAATCGCTCGCTTTCCGCTTCAGGTTAGCAGTTGCGTGTCCTTTTTTATGGCTGGAACGACATATGCAACATTTCATATTCAAGTGTAAATTGCATCGCAGTTGCAGAGGCGATGGAAATTTCGAGAGATTCCACATTTTTAGTGGAATGAATGAATGCAAACAGAAAATGGAGAATGCCGGATGTTCTATTGGGCGGAGTGGAGAGCCGAATTGGAACGACCGTGTTGGGCCTGGTGCCGTCAGTATGGCGTCACATTTGACAAAGGAGCTCCCATGTAGTTTGCAATACTTGGTGAACACCCATCTAGCAGTCGCCTTCCATCCATCCAAACAGCCGGCAATCCCTTCATCTGCTTCGTCCGGGCAGTCTTTTCTTCGCCGGTACTTGACGAGCGAAATTTACAATTCAAAAAGCCGCACAATTGTCTTTCACTGCCACCATTGCTGAAGGACGCCATGCCGGCCTACGTATATTTGCAGCTGCCAGCGGCTGAATATTCCTAACCGCTCTCCGTAAAAGGGGCTGAAATGGACATGAAACGCGGTCGCACAGTGGGGTATTTAACCCAAAAAGTGGGCATCTTTTGAATGCATATTAAGTTATATAAACAAATTTATAAACATTATGAAAGGAAGCTATTTCTGCACTCCGAAGTTTGTATACCTTTTGTATAATTCTTGAAATGTATATTGTAATTCTCACAAAATGTTATTAATGTCAAATAACTATATTGTGTAAAAACTAAAAAAAATCTATATATAAAATTTAATAAACAAAAAAAAAAACATGAAAATAAAATATATTAATTTACAGATGTTTTCTGAATCTCAATTATATGTATGACCAGGTACTTGTAATAGGAACAATATTAAACTAAATTGAAAATAATTATTTAAAAATCTGGAAGAAACTATGAACATAATACAGTCGTCTGATTTAAAAAAAAGCGACTACCGTTTGGGAAAATGATAGCTACCCAACAGAATACTGGCAATAATAGTACGACAAATATTTCCTTATTCTTAAAAAATAAATGACCCCGTTCTAAAACAAAAAAAAAAATTCAAGGGTAATGAGGCTTCTTATAGGGCGATTTTAAGAAAAGGAGTTGGAAAACCATGAGAAAACCCATTTAGATTTATATTAAAATTTTTTAGGAAAGTACGAAATACAGCTGTACTTTGAAAACATTTAAGTTTTACTTAGTATATATATATATATAAATTTTTTGTTTAAGTGACGAGGTAAACATTAAAAAAACAATGTATTTTTACCGTAGCTTCACTGTAAACTATTCCACACAACGTGGTTCACCCGTAAATATTTTGAAATAGTCGAGAAATCAGGAATCAATTTCAAATAATTATACAATGTTTTAGGACCCCTAATTACTGTACCATAATCAGCTATTTGTAATTTTATACAAGAATCTAGAAAAATTGCCAATACCGTTGGTCTGGCCAAATGCAAACTGCAAGGCATACAAACATTGGGTTTTCACAGTTAGTTAGCTTTATACTACATTTTCCCTCCTACGAATTAGTCCTCTCATTAGAAGTGGCCAGTACCTGGTGTTTTAAATGTTAACATCCCGCGGAGATGCTTTCAGCAAAAGGACGCCACAATTTCATCAAGTTAGACCCCACCCTTTCAGACCTGGGTACATCACCATTTGTGTACAGTGTAATCACCTCAACAGCTGCCAATCATCATTAAAGATGAATGGGGTTGTGTGAGGGAGTACAAAAGTGTCGGATCCCGCATGGGTATCGTGATGGTGTTCAACTCCTCTCAGGTCGGCAGTCTTGCGCCTGTCGCAATTTCAAAGGAATTAGAAGCTTTAACTATAAAACCGCCAATTAGCAATGCGCTGCTAATAAATAATAAACAAGGTTTGAGAGCTGGAGAGCCTTGCAAACTTCACCCCAGGACCACTTCCAGCATCCGAATCTTTCATCAAACGTCATTTGAGCTGGATTGGACCCCGGGACTTGGAGTAAATTCTCTGGACTAATCAGGACCTCTTGAGAGCAAAGGTTTAGCGACGATTACAAATTTCGGTCCTCTGTATTGATATTTACGAGTCTCATCAAACTGCTTGAAATCATCGGACTGGAAAACAGACAGGACCAGCAGGCGGTTGAAAGTTTGTGAAATAGGTGCTCTGACTAGCGTCACTGAAAGGATTCGAGTTTCTGAAGTTTTCGAGGGCGCGGTTCAACTTTGGTGGCCATATGTCAATTTGCCGTACAAACTCGATGAATGTGGCTGAGCTAGAGAATGTATGGAGTAGGAAAATTCTTGCGGATTTCTCACTTCATTTTAAATTCGTGTCCGATTTCTGGTTCTGCCAACAACGGCGAGCAGACTGAAAAGTTTTAAACAACTTGGCCGGTTAAGTCAGGCCATAAGTGTTCCCATATTTTGGGTGGGTGGAAAGGACTGAATTCCATTTTCGTTTGTAATTTCTGCACAGGGCCTTTTGTTGTGATTCGAGAGACACGCAAGTGTTTACTTTCCCACTATTGGCACAGGCTCAGGACCCACATGAGTCTTTGCAAGATGGTTCATCTGTCTATTGGAAGGAGCTCACTGCCGGGGTGACTGGGCTTAGACTCGACTTGTGCAGAAAGTCAATAAAATGTTTGACTACTCACTGACTGGGGAGGATTAAGATTGTGTTTGTCAATGGTTTTGTATGACTTGAAAAGGATGCTGTGAAACCAGCCTCACATTAAAGTGTTAAATTTATAGACATCTTATCGTAAGAATATTATGCTGAACGGAGAAAGGTCCGCTGAAAAACCAATGTCGGGTAGTAAATTATACTCAAGAGCAGCGAACCGCTCATCGGTGCCCTTTTAAGATTATTTCTACAATTTATCGCTTAGTGGCACATGCAAGACAAACTTTTGCTGTGGCCATATATCTTTCATCACCAAAGCTTGCAGCGAAATAACCCGATTACAACGAATGAACTCCTTAAAGACTTCAATAGTGTAATGGATGAAACATGTTAGACCCCAACCCGGCCAGCGGCTCCCCGCCAACTTTCAAAGTTATTTTTTGAAAAACGCATTTCCACAAAACCGCAAGCAGCTCACAGACATTTATGGTAATTGTATGACGGCGATGATACGAACTTTACGGCCAACTGTTGTTAAAAATGACAATTAACTGCATGCCCCTCTTGAACGCGTAGTAGAGATGGAGGACTACCACGTCGTATGCGTAATTTATCATATTCTTACACGCATTTTTATTTGCATTTTCCGCCATGGTGAACACTTTTTTCATACTTAAAATTCGATTTATAACAATTTGTGGTAAATAAACTTTTTACATAAACTGCATTGGATATGGGCGTTGCAATGGGGAATGAGGACTGCAAATATTCATCTCTGTCAGACATTTTTATGTGGCTGCATTTAAGTTCAATGGACTTTTAATTTTTTTAATTGGTAGGATGCTGTTTTCTGGTTTAATTAAGTAAGAAGTGCGGAAAACACCGTTTTCTCTTTTTTATGCATTTATTATGTTCTCCATGTTTTTCTCATTTTTAGACAGAAGGCAGTTAATGTATGCAAGTTGAGTTCTGCAATTGTATCACGGCATTTACTAATTAACGTACTAACCTAATTTATTATCTATGTCTGGGAAATTTCTTGACAAATCTATCTTAATAGGAAATATTGAAAACATTGGGTCGTTTGGGATTCAGTACCACTTTATATAGCCTTGTTTATAAAGTTGGTTGTATGGAATGGATGATAGCAGTATTTACATTATCAATTGAAAGACCAACTTTCCAAGTCACCTTAAAACAGTCAGGCAAACGAGGGCTTAGCTGGGATATTATACAGGAGAAAAAAATTCGATTTGTGCTTTGCAACAACAGAGGGAAATTAAATAGAAATTCCACATACTATCAAAAGAAATTCGTGATTGGAACAGAAAAAAGAATAAAGGAAACAAACTAATGCCGAAGCTTATATACCTTAGCAGTTTCCAAAGGGATTAATTGAAATCGATGAACAAACATAAGAGATATAAAACTTATATTTTATATTTACATTTAAAAATGTGTGCGATTCGCATACAGTTAAAACCAGGATTAAAAAAAAATAAAAAAAATCTACGTTTCAGAATATTTAATAGATTGTCTAAAATGAGCAAGGTTTCCTTTTCTCCAATAATTTTCCTATGGTTCCTATGTCGACGTATCCAATAGAAAGTAGTTTATTTGAAAAGTTTTATTGAAATGGTACAAAATCTGAGAGACTAGTTCGCATAGTAACTGACAGACGGACATGGCTAGCTATCGGTTGTCGATGTTGATAAATAATATATACATACATATACTATATATTGGAAATAACTTCTCCTGCCCTGCAAGTCAAACATTTGGTCTAAATTAAAATACCCCGCAGCGGCATAGAAATTGTGACGCGAAATTTGTAACCTCTCCGATGTAAAACACATACCCAACATACATAAATGATGTTTGAGCAAGCTAGACTGAATAAAATAAATGTAACATGAATAGAAAACTTCAAGTGAATGCAAAAAAGAGAAAGTAATGGCAAAGAAGCAAAGCAAGTCTCGTGTAGCAAGGACGTCTGACAACGCAACCACGCAATGGACCCTTTGGGCAGGCGAAGGACAATGCAGTCGTGTTGAGTTCCGGGTCGCGTCGGGTCGGTTTGTTCATTTTCACACTTTCTACATACATATCTGCACTTGCCTTAATTAGATTGTGCCTTGGGTGCATATTTACTAGGAAAAAGGTCGGATAAAGGAGGAGAGTCGACACAAATGAGATAACAAAAGAATTTCACACGGTACAAAAAAAGAAATGGGACGGAAAAAGTTAAAAATACAAAAGTCGATGAAAGGTCCTAAGAAAAATAAAACTAATAAAAAGGGAAAAATCTCCTTAAATGTAAAGAAACAAGAAGGAAGCTAACTTCTGCACGCCGAAGTTTGTACACCCTTGCAGAAAGCAATTCATTCATTACAAATTAATTAAATATTAAATTTATATATCTGTGTTAAAAGAAATCGAAGTAATGCCTACTTTTTTACATTCACATTTAATACTATATTTACAGTTAAATAGTTACAGTTTTATATTAAAAGTTTTGCATTTTCATCTACATTTAACGATCTTATCTACGGCAGCTGCATATATGATATAGTCGACGGATTTCCAAAAACAATCCAAAATTCGAAATGTTAGAAGAATATAAAATTAGATGAAATTATGTTAAAAACAGGAAAATAAATACTTCCCATTGTTCCTATGCCAAATATATGATATAGTAGTCCCTATATACCTATATATGGGTGAGAGCATATCGAAGACTAACTGTTTCGATAAGATAGTTTTAAAACTAAGAACCTAAAAACGGACGGACAAGGCTTTATCGACTCGGTTGTTGATGCTGATCAAGAATATATATACTTCATATCACTGCGTTGTAAACTTCTAACTAAAATTATTAAACCCTGCAAGAGTATAAACAAATGAAAAGTTATAGGTTCTATGCTAAGCTTTCTGCTTTCTGTTTCTGTTTGTTACAATATTCTTAGTTAAAATTGCATGGCAGGCAACTACAAGAAGTCCTTAACCGATTTGAGTTGCCAACCTTTCTCTGTCAAATACTATTACTGATAAAGCATTTTTGTCAAACAAATAATACCATGGACCTTCTTCAGAACGAATGGAACTCAATCCGATCTTAAAGATGATTTCAAAATTTCCGTCTCTTAAAATGCATTTATTTCAAAAGAGCTCAGCAGAAATATATTGATGAAATCTATGCAATAAAAAATAAACAAATTATATTATCAAGCTTCGTTCACATGAGAAAGGAGTTGTTGATGGAGTTGGAGCACTTATAAAACGAAAAGTTTGATATGTGACAGTATCAACAAGTATTTTTTACCGGATTCATTCTGTTTTTATCAGCAGTCTATTATGTAAAGGGAGTAAAACTATTATATATATATGTACATATGTATATCTCTACAGGAGAAATTGGAAAAAAAAAAATTTTGAAAAATAAACGAAAAATGAAATATGTTCCCCTTTTTTCCGTTTTTCCATGCCATTTTTGCTTAAGCAGTTTTAAAATTCAATAGAATTAAAATTTAAAATGAAATCAATTAAAGCAAAAATTCGCCACCTTTACATTAATTTTTACTTTCCCTTTACGGATTGCTTTGGTATAATTTAACGCGACAAAAATATTTAAGGAATTTGGTCAACAACAAGAATTAGAACTAAAGGATCTTGGGAAGTGGAAATAATTGTTCGTTGTGTAAATACGTTTGACTATCTCTGTGTGAACTTCCAAGTCATATTCCAGAGCAGACTCACAAAATAGACAGCAGTTAGTTAGTACCATACCGAATTTCACAAAATTGTATTATTTTGCAATACACTTGGCCCTCGCTTAACACGGGGGTTACGTTCCTAGAAAATGTCGTGTTAAGCGAAATCGTGTTAAGCGAATCATGGATTCAGTACAAAATAAGGGGTTACGTTCTCAAAATTCAAAACTGGCAGCAATTAAAATTTTTGATTGTTCAAATTTGGTCGGTTTTTATTAAAGTTTTATTTTACAAATTACAAGTTAATATTTAACTAAAAAAGTGGCTTCATGTAATTAATAATTAATTAATAATAATAATTAAACTTAAAAATGGTAAAAACAAAGGAGATCATTTCATTCTATTAATATCATTCATTGTTTAAGCCAGTTAATTTTATTTTTTAATGGCTCTTTATAAAAAAAATCAGTCATTTTCGACTGTTTTGTAACCTTTAATGCTTCTTTATAGCACTCCTTATAAGGCATAAGTATTTTTTCCAAATCGTTCTTAAACTTAAGTCGTCGTTCGATGACCGGATCTGCATTTATAAAGCACGATTCTAAGTTACTAGCATATGCGAATCCTTCTTGGAGCTTTTCTATTGTTAAACTAGGAACGGTTTCTTCAGAGCTGCTGTCATCTGATTTCGAATTGTTTGCTTCATTCACAGCAATCTCAAGCAATGATTCGTCATCGCCTGATGCATTACTACACAGCAAAAGTGTAAAACGATCTTTTTGTGCCTTAAAGCCGGGAGCTACTTTTTCATTCTTTGATAAAAAAGTTCGACTTGGCATTTTTTTCCAGCAAAGTCCAGTTTCATCCGCATTAAAAACTTGGTCGGGCAGGAATTCCTCTTCTTTAATGAACCCCTGAATTTCTTCTGGGTATGTGGTAGCAGCTCCATCATCGGCCGATGCCGCTTCGCCCTTAAATTTGAGGCTATGAATGGAGAACCTTTTTTTAAATTTGTCCATTACTAGCAACAAAATCTATGCTGGAAGACGGCTCTCCATTTCGCTCGAGCAGTCCATAAATCCTGAGTGCCTTTTCTTGAATGATCCGCTGACTTAAGGGGATCTTTTTTTCGTAGCTGTCGTCAATCCAAATGCTAAGTGCTCTTTCCATTTTCTCTAAAATTGGTGCACGTGTTCTACTGGTAAATTTTGTAGAGATAGATAACCCAAGGCTCCCTGCACGTCGTATTTCAGTTTCATTCCTTTTGATAGTGCGAACTGTTGCCTCATTTAAATCAAGGCTTCTTGCAATATCCGTGGCAGTTTGCCCATTGTCTAAACGGTTTAGAATTTGTATTTTTGTTTCTATAGAAATGACTTTTCGTTTTAAAGGAGCCCTGTTCCTTTTTTCTGCCATTGTAAAAGCTGAAACTAATTTATTTTCATTGTGTATTCACTCTTTGATTTAATCAAGCTGTACTTACCACAAAATCTTTGACTTTTTATTTACGCGTCTGCAAAGCTCAAGATTTTTGCACCTACTACAACACGCGTACATCTGACAGATTATATGTTGGATTTCCCTTTTTCGACAAGTAACCCATGCGTATGACACAGGCACAAAGGCACTAACGCGATAAACGCAGTAAAAAAAATACATATCGATATTTTGCAATCGTGTAAGAACGAGGTTTTTAGCGTGTTAAAGGGGGAATGGGTGCAAATTTGCAACCGTGTAAGACCGAGTTAGTGCTAAAAGAGTTCGTGTTAAGCGAGGGCCAAGTGTATTTACAAAAGCAAAAAATAGTAATCATAATATTTACATATGCTAAGAACAAATTAAGTCCCCACGAATTCGCAGGACCAATCCAATTTAAATGCAAATAACTTAACATTTGAAGTTATCAATTAAGTCCAAAAATATGGTCGTATACTTTTTATAGTGCGTCTCTCGTAAATGTTTCATATCTTTGATAAAAATAATATTATTTAATTAGTTAGTAGTTTAATGTTGAAATGCATTAAAACCCCCCGAAGGAGATTTGCTAATTATTTCTGTAAGAAGTTCGCTCGGGTACAGAAAGATAGCAAATGTAATATTAATATGACCTCAACGTAAGTTTTTCGAAAAGCTCAGCTCGAATGGCTTAATTTGATGTAAAAAATTTTAATTGCATACATTGTGCAAATCAAAAATTTAAAGAGTTATATGTACGAGAAACATCTTCCCTCCTTCATTACTCTTGTTACTCTTTTGGTTCTGGTTGTTGACTCCCCGCGGGCAACTTGCTCTGATTATGACAGTCGGGCTTACATGCCAGAAACAATAAGACCAACATTTACTCTCCCGAAAAGGCATAGTTCTTGTTATTATGGCTTGGTCAATGACATACTTTGTCATTTGTCTTCTACAAGGACAGAAGCGCACAGAGCATTATCACATATAATTCCTGGGGTAATTCTCATGTTAAACCGAAGATACTCAAGAAATCATGGTCCTGTTTGTCTCAACTAACAATTTTCCCATTTAAATGCTGATGGTAACCGCAAAAGCACGACTTTGCTTTCCCCGTCGCCCCAGCTATTCCATTCCGACCTGGATCCCTTCACACGAGAGTGCGCCTTCTTGGCATGTCCTCTGGTAATTACTTGGGCAGTTCCTGCTGCTGGCTGGGGCCGTGATTGTTGAGTGAGAAGTAGTTGTTACAGTTGTCTGTAGCCTGCACGGAACATGTCAGCTTTTCCCCGAGGGAGGGTCCTTTACTTGCATCACCCCATCCGTCCCGTTGCTTCCCCTTCCGGGTTGTCAGTCGCTAGCTGACGCAACTTCCCTCAACCAGCCCTACTTGACCTGGGGGTCATCATCGGTCCCGCGGTGGCGCAGACGTTGTTGTAGGTTTCTGTGTTTTCGTGGCTGAAATGTTGTTCTAAATTGTTAATTAGGTTTTTGTATACTCGTTTTCTAACAGACATGTGGGACCCACAAAAACACAACCGCTGCGGCACTCTTCTAGTTAAAAACTTTAAGGTTTCGGTGTTTCAGCTCAAACAATAATCTCTAGCATTTTAATGCCCTTGAAGAATAATTCAAATACTACTCCTTAGCAGAAAAATCATTCTATTTTATAACCTTGCAGGGTATTATAATTTCAGTCAGAAGTTTGCATCGCAGTGAAGGAGTCACCTCCGACCATATAAAGTGTATATATTCTTGATCAGCATCGAAGTTCTATCTGCAAGGGAATGTAAACCTCGGCATGCCGAAGTAAGATCTCTTCATTTTGAAAAAGAATCAATTAATTTAACTACACAATGTGTACGTACTCAAAATACATTCATTATAATGTAAATGGATTAAGCTACTCAGATTAATACATTTTAAAATTTCAATAACATTTTCTCAAAGTTAGTTTTGCAAATAACTAAATGGGCAGGCAAAAGAAATTAGTTCTTCAACATTATTTGATTCAAAGTTTCCAATGTGTTTTTTAAGGAATGTGGTGAAAAGAAACTGTACTGTACATGTTGAATCTTTGATAGTTCCAAGAGTGATCTTCCAATCATGACATGGGATGTACCGTTATAAAGCCCGAACAATTAATTCTACGTTATTATTTATTTTTATCCATTTGAAATTCCCTTGACACGATGCCACAAATTGAACAGGAAGTTCGGAAAAAACAATTACTAAACCAAAAATCCTGTTTCATACAGAACATTGGCAAAACGTCACTAAGTCAGTGTTAATAGTGTAAAAAGCATTATTAACAAGTTTGGCGAGACTTTTTCTATTTAAGATTTTCCAAGAGTGGGAGAAAAAGAGGTCCAAGGGATGAAAGTGTTGACAATAAGGTATTGACCTTAATCCACAAAGACAGAACGATATCCGTTCGAGATTTAGCAAAAAGATCAACAATTTCAAGTCGAGTACAGAAAAATTAAGAATCATCACAATTTAACAACCGTTTGATACCGTAACATGAAAAAACTGATCCGAAAAAACACACACAAACGACGACAACGACTGTATACAATAAATTTAATGTATTAACTCGAAGAAAAGAAATAATTCCTACATTTACAACTGTCACCTATGTATATTTAATTTACAGTTGTATAATTACAGTTTTACATTCACAGTTTGCACTTTCCCTTATTTGTAACGATCGTTTGTGTGGCAGTATATAGATATAGTCGTCCGATTTTCATAAAATTTTCAGTAAAAATTTAGAATATTATAAATTTCCGATTTTTTCTATGGCAGCTGTATGACATAGACCTCCGTTCCGACATGAGTGTATATAAAAGACTAACTGCAAGGTTTCATTCAGATAGCTTAAAACCTGAGAGACTAGTTTGCATAGAAACGGACAGATGGACAGACGGGCATGGGTAGAACGATCGGCTGTTGATGCTAATCAAGAATATATATACTTTTACTGCACTGCTTACTTCTGAATGAAATTAAAATACTCTGAAAGGGTATTAAAATAGGGCTCTGTAAAGTTCAGTTCTAGAAATGTTAATTAAAAGACTCGTGTTAAGTCTATCGATTGTTAAAGTCATTGTTGAAGTCAAAAGGTAGGGATGGGAAATCAATATATCAATTATATAAAATAGAGGCCGCGTTCGATATTTTCGATGTTTTGACAGCTAAAATTCGATAGTATTAATAGTATCGGTGTTTGCACGGTTATTTATAAAAATTAAAGTTAAAGGCAATTTCGAATGTTTTTCCCCATATTTAATGGGTGATAATCGAGATCAAAATAATTTTATCAGTTCATAGGGAATTAAAAATTATAAAAATAACAAACAAAATGTTTACTTAAAAAGTAGATATTTAGTTTTTGTTTTTGCTTTTCTAGATTTCTACAGATAAGGCATTGCAGACATGTGTTAAAAACTATTTGTGTGTATCCGCCACCTCAACGGAAAGCAATAGAATGTTTAGGAAGGCACAACTGAAAAACAAAGCGCATTAAAATACAAAAATTTTGATAAATTAGCTTTTGTTAATCCAAATGAATGGATCTCATTTAACGCTTAAGTTATAGGTTTATTTAGTTTTCAGTTTTAAAATACATGTGTTTAGTTACTATAACGTATTGATTTACATGTTATAAGGTTTTAGATTTTGTATTAAATATTGTTGAAAATATATACTGTTTGGTTTTAATGGATAACGTGAATAAAAAAATTTGAAAATGCTAGTAACAGGTTTTAAAAAATTGCATGGCAAAAAGGCGATACATGTTTTCCCACACAAGCTTCGAAACATCGATGCAGGTAAACTTCGATGTTTTTCAGCTCTATTGCTCGTTTCTCAGACGCTTTATCGATGAGAAAAATAAAAACATCGATGTTAAAAAAAAAACATCGATGTTTTAAATGTTTTTCGCCGGTCTAATAAATATGATTTCACCGCTGAACTTTCAATTTAAAATGCTGGCTTCAACAACGTTTTTCTTTTATTTTTAAACGACTTATGGTTTATCGTTGCTCAGCCAATGTGGGTTTTCAAATTACGAAGTAAAATAATCGGAAATCCAACCTTCAATTGTAAATGGTGGCATGCCTGGCAAATCAAGTGAGTTACAAAATACTGTTGGAAAATTTTGAAGCTTCGCTGGCATCGCAAACTGTATCTATAGATTTGTATAATACCAAGCTTCCTAATAATTGAAGTCTAATTTTTTCAGTTTGCAAATATGTTTTATTGTGTTATTTGCAATAAATTTGAATCACTTTTTTAGTTGAAATAGACATTTTTATCTTGTCAAGGGAGAGCGGAACCACGCCCTTGTTTTAAAAAACTATTCAGTCTTCTGACTTAATATTATTGTGTAAAATATTCTAAAAATCGGACTACTATATCATATAGCTCCAAAAGGAACAATCGAGAAATTAATACAATTAAAAATTATAACTTTTTCAGTTTTCAACAGATTTTTATCAAATTTAAGTTACAGCCAGTAACTTTACAGTTATTATTCTACAATTTTGTGCCAAATTTTATGAAAATCGGACGACTATATCATATAGCTGCCATACAATCGATCGTTAGATATAGAGAAAAATTGTTAATATTTTAAGCAAGGCTTATAATTTAATCATGAATCGTTAAACAAACGAAGAATGTTTGCAAATTATTGAATTTTACTATCAAAAAATAAATAATAGTTAAAAAAAAAACTTAAAAAAACACGCTTTTATAAATAACAGAACTAAGAAAATAAATAATTTATAATTACAAACGAAATTATTAAATTCAGACCAATAGTATATAAGTATAAACAAGATCACTAAATTCAGAGTTAAAAGCGTGGGGGGCACCCGGAGACACGGTAGTATCTCGCGCCAAGTACCTGTTATTTTTTTTTCTTTAATTAATTATATCAATCATTTTTTTAACATGTATTCAGTTCGACTATTGCTATGAATTTGTCATTTGACTGATATACATAATGCTGTCCACTAAGCACAACGTTTAAATACATACGTGACGAGATATTCTACAGCTGCACTGTTTTTGTTAATCTAATAATTTTTTGTAAATATCAGAGATTTTCTTTTATATTTTATGTTTACAGAAATACATTTATCATTGTTTGTAACAATAGTTAAACATGTACTTGGCAAAGCATTGCACAGTGAAACTGTTATTTGTAGGATTTTTCTATAATTTCATAATTCCTTCCTTCCAGATATTTGTTCCAGATAGATGTTCCAGATAGTTGTCCCACGCTTTAAACTCTGAATTTAGTGATCTTGTTTATAATTATATACTATTGCTCTGAATTTAATAGTTTTGTTTTGTAATTATAAATTATTTTCTTCTTTTTAGTTCGGTTATTTATTTATAAAAGCGTGTTTCTTTAGTTTTTTAAAAATATTATTTATTTTATATTTTTTAGTGTGGGTACCTATAAACGCGTGTATATGTAATAGTTATTTTTCGTATTTTAGTTTGATTTATCAATAATCAATTTTTGCGGACATGTAATTATGAAATATCTTACGAACTATTTCGTAATCTCATTATTTCATATAAGGCCTCTTTGTTGGATGGGGATCGCGAGATAGCTCTGTCTCTCTTACTCCTTTAAGGAGGATCTATAAATCAGAAATTATCAATCCTGACGATCCTAATCAGGATAATAAAAATTTTTTATGAAATTATTGCATTGTTATCGGTCCTTGAGAAGTATGCAAAGTTTCAAGCTTCTCAGATACATATATGGAAACCATTGAAAATAGTGTTCTAAGATTCCGTTACATACATATGTATGTACATACGTCCCAAACTATTAAAAGCGTATTAAAAAGTGTTCGGTTTCCTCGAAGGTCGAAGCTTTCATTAGCGAGATACCGGCAGAAATGTTGAAAAAAGTATGCCAAAATTAGACTAAGCGGATGGAGCATTTAAGGCGGAGTCGCGGCCAACATTTAAATGAAATTATCTTTAAACATTAAATTATATTGACCATACTATCGACTCAAATCAAGATTTCATTAATTTAAATTTTATCTGAATTTTATGAGTTTTTTTTCTTTTTAAAGTGGGAAAGCTCTTAAAAAATCACCCTTTATTTTGTTTTTATACCCTTACAGCTAGTCACTATTTTGCAACGCAGTAAAGGAAACATTTTCGACCCTATAAAATATATCTGTATGTATGTATATACAGTCGAGTCCCAATAATACGAAATGGCAAAGGGATCACTTTTTTTACGAATTAGACGGGAATTCGATTTATCGAGATTTCTATTGGCCGGGGCTCAAAAATGAAAGAGTTGAATAAACGGGGCTTTTAATTAAAATTAAATTAAATTAAAATTAAACAAACATAAGAATAGAAGGAAAATAAAACAATAACATAAAATTATATTAACAAAAAATTAAACAATTAAGCAGAAACATTAAATTATAAAAAACAAAAATTCAAGCTTTAAAATAATTGGTAATTTTTGATTGCTTGGTGTTTTTTTCTTTTATTTTTTCCATTGCGTTTTCTAAACCTATTAGGTTGTCAAAGACACTTTTTGGCACATCATGGGTCGAAAAATAATGTTTAAGTTGAGGAATTAATGCTCTGGCTTGTAAATTCGTTAAAATTTCTTCTCCATCGGCGTCATCATCCTCGCCACTTTCAGAATTGTTGGGCAAAACTTCCTCCAAAATTGGCTTGCATTATAAACTCTTTTTTCTGTAGAATTGATGTTATTGTTGATGGAGCGACATCGAATTGTTTTGCCACCTCAATTTTCTTTGTTCCATTATCAATCGCCGAAATAATGTTTTTTTTTTTCGCGATTGATAACGTCTTTTGCGTACGTTTTTGTGACATTTTCACAGGACGATGTTACTCTCCGAAAAAAATCAGAAAACTTAAAGAAAACAGCGAGAGAAACACAAAATTCATAATTCATAGCGACATAAAGGCTACATAGCTGTCTGCAAAATCTAACGGTCTTTACTACAAAAAAATTCGCATTTCGAATTATCGAGATTTTCGATTAAGCGGGGAACGAATTATCGGGACTCGACTGTATATACATATATTCTTGATCAGCATCGGAGCATCAGAGTCGGTCTAGCCATCTCCGTCTGTCCGATTATATGTATGTATGTACATATGTATGTATGCAAGACTGGACAGTCAGTTTTGAAGCTTTATTTATGAAACTTTATAGTTAGTCTTATCACTAAGCAAGAAACACATAGAGGAGTCAAACAGTACCAAAAAGTACTATCACAAAAATGGCTGAGCCTGGAACCCCAAAGCACCGGAACGATATGTCTAGAACCCCAGAGTGCCTTCGGCTTTTTCGAGTTCGAAGCAGTTGTTCGAAACCGAGCACAACAAGAATTCACTTTTCAGTGTAGTGTTGGAGAAACATCGATAGTGATCACTATCGATGTTTTCGATAGTGATAGTTGAAAACATCGATAGTATCGATAGCTTAAATACAATTTTTTTTTGTTTACAGAGACCATTTATTTTCAATTAAGTCCATATTTTTGTTAATAAATAACAACATATTAACGTTTTTAGCCTTTAAAAGGCTTCGTTTTTTTGAGATCAGTTCCCCAGCTTTGCTGAAGCACCTCTCAGACTTCGCTGAGGTTGCTGGAATACATAAGTATTTCAGGCACAATTTTTGGAGCTCCTTCATATTGTCTGGATTTCTCTAAAAAAAATGAAATGATTAATTACACATGTTTTAATGTCGTAATAAACACTTACCTTCTAGTAATCAAGGGGGTCGGAGTTTTGCGCTTCGAGCGGCTTTTCAAAATATTGTCTAAGGCATATAATTGCATCGGCTTTATTTGACTGGATTTTCGCATCGAGTTTGCTTTGCATAAATTTAAACATGGCTGGTTGTGATTGGGGAAGCGAAGGCGTCTCTGGAGGAATTTTGGATTTCTCGTTGTAAACTTCAAGTTCCAGAGCCTTCCCTGCAATTTCAGCATTGGTACGCGTGGCGAAGCCTTCCTTTTTCAACCTGGGGTCCAATATTGTTGCCATTCGTGTACTTGTGCGTTGATCATATTGGCAAAGACGCTCAGGGAACCTTTTTTTCAAATATTCACACACTTCGATTGCAGCCTCCGATTTTAATTCTAATGTAGCAATGTGGTGCTGCATTTCACAGATTGATGGGATAATGAGCGACGAAGTGGCATATTTATTTCCAGAAACTTGCACTGTTACATCATGAAATGGTCGAAAAAGGTTCGACAGATCCTTTAGTATATCCGTATCTTCGACGGATAATGTCTGCGGCGCTTTGGGAGTGTTTAATAGAACTGCATTTATAGAGTCGAATGTCAATCAAATTCGATCTATCAGTAATAAAGCACTATTCCATCGAGTGGGCACTTCTTGAATAAGGCTGTATGGTTTTTCACAGTTCTGTGCTTCTTTAAATTTTGCAGTGGCCACAGTGCTACTTTTAAAAAAAAGTCAAAATTTTTTTACATTTTTCCAAAATGTGCGAAATAGAATGAAACTTTAAGGCATCTTGCACCAACAAATTTATGGTGTGTGCGAAGCAAGGCAAATGCTTTTTTTGGAGTATCTCGCACGCTTTCTTCATTGAGTTGTCATTATCAGTCACTACCGTCACAACCTTATTCAATATTCCCCACTCTGACAAAATTGATTTTAGCGTGTCAGCTATATTTTGGGCTGTATGATTTGTCGGGGTAAGTAGTTTCTCAGTTGAGAGTACAGCGCTCTTTAGCTTAAAGTTTGAATCGACAAAATGACAAGTCAGCGA
Source organism: Drosophila serrata (assembly GCF_035046125.1). Classification (NCBI taxonomy): domain Eukaryota; kingdom Metazoa; phylum Arthropoda; class Insecta; order Diptera; family Drosophilidae; genus Drosophila; species Drosophila serrata. The sequence continues at coordinate 134,737 of NW_028257199.1, read as the reverse complement.
GAGATAACCATCATTTACATTTGAGGTCCAACAATCTGTAGTAATCGAAAGGAACTCAACTTTTTCGAGTTCAGGCTTTAGAGAAGACTTTAGTGTTTGTTTCGTACATTTTTGTGAGCTCAACGTCTCGGAAGTAGGTTTTGCTTGGCAACACATATTTTGGATCCAAAGCAGATATGAGGTCTTTGAATCCTTTATCATTTACAACGCTAAATGGCTGAACATCAGTGGCAATCATGCGCATCACTTTGGCATTCAGCTCCATCTTTCGCGCAGACCCATTTGGGTACGAGTTTTCCGATTGGAAATATTTTTTTATAGCCGGCTCATTGTTATCTGCGTAATTTTTTAAATAATGCTGATGCATGCGCCTTAAATGATCATACAGGTTCGATGTATTGCCAGAAGTTTGGTATTGCTTACCGCAATATTTGCACTTAGCATGCTTCTTGTCATTTAATTTTTTGAAGTGCTGCCAAACTTCTGACGACCCTCTTCCCCTTTTTAGCGGTTCTAGTGACGGCTGATTTTCCTTTTCTTTTTCCTTTGAACTAACTGAAAATAAAAAAAATTACACATATTAAAATATATTTTAACTTAGTGTACAGCACAAGCAACAACACCACAACACGAGGTACAGAAGCCGCGACAAACAGAAGCGCGCGAATAACTTACACACACATTTGCATATACATACATACATATATGCAAATTCTCATGAAATTGCACTTATCTTTTACAAAACGATCAATTTTTAACTCCTCCACTGCCCACACAACCCTGCCAAAACAATATCTATCCAAAAGTTAATTATTAGTTTAAAATATTAATAAAATTAAACTTTATTACTTGTAATCCGACGCGAAGCTCTGTTCACTTTGGAGTAAAAACTATCGATAGCGAGAAACTAAACATCGAGGTTTAAGAAAATTAAACACTATCGATAGTGCCATCGATTGTTCTCCACCACTATTTCAGTGGCAGATCGGCTGTGTAAGGATGAGCAGGGTGCGTTTCTTTGTGCTGTGCTCTCGTTTCTTTGTATATGTGTATATGTGTACAAGCGCTCACACGTTTATATGCGTGTGCAAATTTCTGTTCGCAGAGTCTTTTTCATAGGTTTCGGACGGCCACAGCCAGTGGGCCGAAGCGGCGGCTCACTTGCTTATGACGTCACAGCAATACTTAGCGGCTAGCGCTTGCATTGGGGGACAAATTATTTAAGTTATCTAACTATAATTACCACTTATTTTAATTTAATTTTTTTTGTCAATATATTTCCCAAAAGGCATTTTTGACCGACCAGAAATTATTATTGCATTCCATATTGTATTAAAACATTTTTATTTGTTTCAGTACATTTACATATTTATAAAATTATAATAATTAGAAACTAATTGTATAATTAATTAATTAATTATAAACTAGAAAATAATAGATTTATGGTAAATTTAAGACATTATTTTTCAACTATGAACGGAACGTACTCACATACACTCAACCGCATATCTCTGCATACACCCCAAAAAATTTTCAAATTCAAATTTTAAACACACATTGTTTAATTAATTATTAACATTTTAGACAAATTTTAATTTTAATTCTAACATATTCTCTATTCAATTGTCTTCCATAACGTATTTTTTTTTAGAATTATGAAACAATGCTTTATATTTTATTTTTAATTTTAAACTTAATACTGTAAAAAATGACCCCGCAAAATCATAATATAATAAACTATTTTAAATTAATAATATACTTATTTTAATATCTGGTATGGTATCCATTCCTGGGTACAACCTCCGTAAGGCATCTCGGCATGGAATCCACCAGATTTTTTGGCTCCTCGCCTGTTATTTTGATCCTTTCCTCCACAATGACTTCCTTAAGTATTTTTTTCGATGTTATTGTATGTTTCCGGATCTTTCGCTCCAAGGGATGCCACAAATGCGCAATTGGGCTAAGATCTGGACTCTGTTGAGGTATTCGCGACTGATTTTTAACTTTTAATAGAAAGTAAAGCTTTGTATTATGTGCCGTGTGCTTCGGATTATTGTCCTCTTGAAACCAATATTAATGTTCCAACCCTAATTTTACAGGACTTTCTGGGAAGTTGTCTAACAAAATTGGTATATACATAGATACCTTGGTCCATAACAGAGAATTTCCCAAAACTTTTTCTGACGATACTGTCCTTCGTGTCCTAAAAAGGGCTGCATACCAAAGTAGAGTCGCCCGCAAAAAGCCTCTGATCTCGGTCAATAGTCAATAGTCAATAGGCAAAAGCCCCTAATCTTGGCAAATGAGCACATTACCAAGCCCCAGATTTCTGGAATAAGGTAATATTATCCGATGAAAGCAAATTCTGCATATTTGGAATCAAGGACATTGTCTTGGTCTGGAGAAGAACCAGAGAAGTCTTTAATAAAGAAAATTAAGTTGTCACAGTAAAGTATGGAGGAAGCAACATTATGGTGTGGGGGTGTATGACAGCAAGTGGCGTGGGAAAATTAACAATTATTGACTCCGTTATGGTCCAAGGTATCTATATACCAATTTTGGTAGACAATTTAATAAAGAATATGTTAGAAAAAAATTTGTCTAAAATGTTAATAATTAACTAAACAGTGTGCGTTTAAAATTTGAATTTGAAAATTTTTTGGGGTGTATGCAGAGATATGCGGTTGAGTGTATGTGATATCAACACCTATTATAATAATAAAAACCTAAGTTGAGTATACCTCACCTTACATGTTTGCATTCTGAAAATCTTAGCCTTGTTTTGTTGGTAGGTTCAAACACTATGTTCACCAAAAATTTGAAGCTAATAACAATAGGGGAAACAACGGTTTTGCACAGGGGTTGTTTTTGAGAGTACGATCCGTTTATAGTTGAAAAATAATGTCTTAAAAGTTTTTTTTATTTAAATTTGTTTAAACAATGTGTTTAGAGCCCTTTTGCTTTTTTAGTTCTCCTACCGGAATTATATGCTTATGGATTCATATTTGGAGATTGTGGTGGATACGTCATGAATTGAGATATTTTTTTTTAACATTTTACAGCAGAAAGACCCGTATTGCCGATCACTTCTGGTTTTTTTTAAATGCTTAAAATAGTTTAAAATGCGCATTTCGCGTTATTTCATCGATTAAAACTGAGCTACCAACTGTGGAAAATATAAATTTGGATTATATTTATTATATTTGCCGTTAATTAGTCGTGAGCGAAAACAATTTGCCGACCATTTTCTACAATAATTTTTTGATGTCCTGCTAAGTTTATATTAAGTAAGCAGACAACTAACAGAAATATTTCCAAAAACTTTTTGCTCAGAACTTGCCGATAATTATTTGTGGAAAAATCAAATTTGTTGTTCAAATTTTTAATTAAATATATTTTAAACAAGAAAGAAAGCTAACTTCGGCACGCCAAAGTTTATATACTCTTGCATATAGAACTTCTATGAAATGATATATATTTGTGTTAAAAAACAATGAAGTAATACCTGCTTTCATTGTATTCACCTATACATATTATATTTGCAGTTTTACATTCAAAGATTTGCATTTTTCCTCCACATCAAACGATCGTTTGTATGGCACCTATATGATATAATAGTCAGATTTTCATGAAATTTGACACAAAATTTAAGACTAATATAAAATGCCTATACCTAAAATTTAATGAAAATCAGTTGAAAACTGAAAAGGTTATAAATTTAATTGTATTAATTTCTCGATCGTTCCTATGGGAGCTATATATACGAGTTGATTTTCATAAAATTGTATCGATCATTCCTATGGCAGCTATATGATATAGTCGTCCGATCCGGCCCGTTCCGACATATATACGAGTGAGAGTATATAGAAGGCTAACTACAAAGTTTCATTCAGATAGCTTCAAAACTGAGAGACTAGGTTGCGTAGAAACGGACAGACGGACAGAAGGACAGACGGACAGACGGACATGGCTAGATCGACTCGGCTGTTGATCCTGATCAAGAATATATATACTTTATATAGTCGGAGGTGCCTCCTTCACTGCGTTGCAAACTTCTGACTGAAATTATAATACCCTGCAAGGGTATAAAAACATAAAGTTACCCTGCTAAGTCGATATCAAGTTAGCAGGACAACACCAGAAACCCTTCACATTTTCAAAATCCTTTACAACCAGAATTAATTAATTGAAAGAATTAAATTTGTAGCTTTATTTTTGTCGTATTTTTTAAAAACACAAGGTTGCCCTTCTACGTGTATATCAAGATAGCAGTTGCTAGCGCCTTTCCGTGTACATTTACATATCCCCAATCGTTAATGTGAAATTTTTGGTGAGTTAGACCGTAACTACGCAAACTAGTCTTTCAGTTTTAAAACTATCAGAATGAAACTTAGCAACCGCTTATAGAAGCGGTTTTTCCGATTTTTCCTATGGCAGCTATATGACGTAGTCGTCTGATCCGGCCTATTCCGACATACATATATACGAGTGAGAGTATATAGATATAGATAGAGTATATAGATACTCTCACTCGTATATATGTATGTCGGAATAGGCCGGATCAGACGACTACGTCATATAGCTGCCATAGGAAAAATCGGAAAATAATATATAATATAATATATATATATATATTATATATATATATATACAGTCGAGTCCCGATAATTCGTAATGGCAAGGGGATCACTTTTTTTACGAATTAGACGGGAATTCGATTTATCGAGATTTCTATTTAACGGGGTTCAAAAATGAAAGAGTCGAATAAACGGGGTTTTTAATTAAAATTAAACAAACATTATAAGCATGTACATTCATTTGTACGTTTTTCAAATTAAAGGAAAATAAAACCATAACATAAAATTATAGAACTAAAATTTAAACTATTAAGCATAAACATTAAATTATAAAAAACAAAAATTCAAGCTTTAAAATAATTGGTAATTTTTGATTGCTTGATGTTTTTTTTCTTTTATTTTTTCCATTGCGTTTTCTAAACCTATTAGGTTGTCAAAGATACTTTTTGGCACATCATGGGTCGAAAAATAATGTTTAAGTTGAGAAATTAATGCTCTGGGTTGTAAATTCGTTAAAATTTCTTCTCCATCGGCGTCATCATCCTCGTCACTTTCAGAATTGTTGGGCAAAACTTCTTCCAAAATTAGCTTGCATTATAAACTATTTTTTCTGTAGAATTGATGATATTGTTGATGGAGCGATATCGAATTGTTTTGAAATGCTAATGCATAGCGACATAAAGGCGGCATAGCTGTCGCATTACGATTTATAAGAGGTTACGAAACAAAATTACGATTTATAAGAGGTTCAATATTCATTGCGTTGCGCCAAATAATACGAATTAACGAGGGGACCAAAATGTATGGATTTTTTACGAATTAACGAGTTTTTTTCAAGGGGACAGAATTTTTTACGAATTATCGCGATTTTCGATTTAGCGGGGTACGAATTATCGGGATTCGACTGTAATATAATATATATATAAATGAAACTTTGTAGTTAGTCTTTTATATACTCTCACTCGTATATATGTCAGAACGGGCCGGATCGGACGACTATATCATATAGCTGCCATAGGAATGATCGGAAAATTTGTACAAGAAAAATATAACATTTTTAGTTTTCAACAGAATTTGATCAAATTTGTGATATAGCCATTTCATATTATTCTACAATTTTGTGTAAAATTTTATGAAAATCGGACTAATATATCATATAGCTCCCATAGGAACGATCGAGAAATTTTAGAGGAATGAGAATGGCGGTGGCTGTTGTCGAAAGACTGACAATCGCGGTGGCGATAACATTTTTAGTTTTCAACAGGATTAGCCATTTCATATTATTCTACAATTTTGTGTAAAAAAAATTGGACGACTATATCTTATAGCTCCTATAGGAACGATCGAGAAATTAATTCAATTAAAAAGTATAACATTTTCAGTTTTCAACAGATTTTCATCAAATTTGATACATAGCAATTTTATAAGAAATAAAAGAAATTAATAAAATTTAAGATTATAACTTCTTCAGTGTTCACCAGATTTTCATCAAATATGAGATATGGCCATTTTATTTTAATCTACTATTTTGTGTAAAGTTATAAAAAAAAACCCAACTACTATACAACATATAACTGCCATTGGAACGATCAAAAAATGAATACAATTAAAAATTATAACGTTTTCAGTTTTCAGCAGATTTTCATTAAACTTGAGATATAGCCATTTTATATCAGTCTTAAATTTGATGAAAATCGGACGACTATATCACATAGGTGCCATACAAACGATCGTTAGATGTGGAGAAAAATGCAAATCTGTGAATGTAAAACCGAAAATATAATATGTATAGGTGAATGAAATGAAAGCAGGTATTACTTCATTGTTTTTTAACAATAATATATATATTTTATATTGTATGGAAGGAATCCAGGAAGTAATCGAAGTTCTATCTGCAAGGGTATATAAGCTTCGGCGTGCCGAAGTTAGCTTCATTTCTTGTTTTTATTTGAATTAAGAACCATTTGCTATGGTAAACGTGTAAAAAAGTAACTCAGTTAATATTTTCAGCTACCCCGTAATCGATGAATAATAAAATACTTATAATAGCTTTTTTTATATATATAAATATTTGATAAATATATATAATTATATTTATCAAATATAAATCTATATATATAGATTTGAGAAATTCTCTTCCCTAATTTTACGGCAAATTTTTATCAAATCTAGTCCGACTCGTCTCGTAAACTACAAGGGTGGAGTGGAGGAATCCTAAATAAAGAAGTCTTGGGACGAGTTTACACATTTTCGACGATGCCACACCGTCAACACAACATCGCAAGCGAAAAAAGTCTGACATATGTAATTCCTTTCCAGGCTCCCCATGGCTTAAGAAATCGAAAATCCAATTTCTTAGTTTTTTTTTATGTGGGATCATGTTCTATTTAGTGATGCTATTTGAATAAGGTATAAAAGCAAAAGTTTTTATCATACTTGGACATCACCTGTTGACAAATTTTAGCTCAGTACCAGCTGGATCTTCCAAAAGAATAATGGTTCTGGGTACGCGGCGCTGATCGTAAGGTATTGAATTCTGTTGTACGCTCCCCGTAAAATATTTTAAGTATTATAGAGTACGTTGGGATATTTTTAAAAGAAAAGTTGAAAATCACGCAACAAGTAGGTATTATTGATGCTCATGGTGTCCCAACAAAGTATTTACTGTGTTCCTTATGCCACAACTGTGGTAGAAATGGACCCTCCTTAGCAATCACATTCTATGAAGCTCATATTCCTCGTCTTAACGACGACAGCACTGTCTAGATCTAGATCATTATGGATATTTTGTGAATTCTCCCTTACATTGTTCTATATAAAATTTATTTATTTAATAAACAAAGCAGTTATGTTATGCAATATGTGGAAATATGAAGCAATGAAATAAGGCTATTAGAGAAATAGCACTTCAACTACGCCTCGGATGAAGGACTTCATTTGAGTTGTCATGCCAAAATTAATTCACCTCCATTTAGCCACAGCTCACCAATCATTCATTCTTATAATTGGGAATTGTTTAATTTCGATAACTCTGAGGTTTAGCCTCAATAAACTCTCAAAGTAAGGATAACTGACTTCGGAAGGAAAATGGATACATTGTATACTAACAAAAATGTACCATTGCAATACTGCCACATCTGCTTCAAGGTTCTACTCTTAATTATTTCACTGCTGGGCGAACCCCGAACATAAATGTACATAAATTCCAACTGAGTGACCAAATATTATATCCCTCTCTAACGTCTCTGGAAACTTTTTGCCTGGCCCTTAGAGTTGCACCACTGTAGAACCTCCTTTGAACTGCATGGACCTCTTAGAGTATTATGTGCAAATTATAATGATTTGTACACATTAATCTCTAACGTAGATAGTCTTCCCAAACTAATAACTTTAATTCTAACCCACTCTTTTCTATATTTCCAATAGCGCCTACTAACACTTGGTTTCATACGGGCCACTTCAGTGTACTAACCGTTGTGCATCAACGTCCATATTTATTTAACTTCCATGTATTCACATGTTTCAGACATTATTTTAACTAATGTTTGTATGTTTGCTTTGCTATTATTAGAACGATTAATACAAGTCTTTAAAACAAAATGTCAAGAAAAGCTTTCCTAATCTTAGGCACCAATAATTTAGTGAAATCATTTGTGAAGATATTAAAACAATGGCACTAGAATAGCTGACTGCTATTGGAAAAGCTTAAAAAATCTTATTTGTGGCAATGAATGCTTTTCCTTAGATTTTTTTTTTTTGCTTTATCTTAGGGCATCATCAAATCTGCACTTCATTGGAAGAACAACCTAAAATGTTTGGAAATAAAACATAAATTTAAGTTAAGTCTCTAGAATGTGCTGTCTTCTTGTGAGAATTCCCAAAAGTCTTTTAAATATTTATACTTATCATTAAAATCTTAATTAATCAATTTACTTTTGGACACGACAATAAGAAACTAGAAAAGAGTTTTAGGATTATGTTATTTTTCATTAAACGAAAATTCTAAAATAATATAAAATGGTATATCTCCAATTTGATAAAAATAAGTTGAAAACTGAAAAAGTTATAATTTTAAATTGTAATAATTTTTGGATCTTTGATATGGTAGTTATATGACATAAAAGTCCGACTATCATAAAATTTAAATCAAAATAATAAGAACAAGAAAGAAAGAAAACTTTGACACGCCCAAATTTGTATACCCTTGCAAATAGAACTTTAATCACTAGGAATTAATTCAATATAAATTATTTGTATATGTTTTAAAATACAATGGAGTAATGACTGCTTTGACTTGATACAGATATAGATACATATGTTACATATAAAATAAAATTCAAAATTCTTGAATAATAAAAAAGAGCAACATCTCAAATTTTTTAATTGTATTAATTTCTCGATCGTTCCTATGTCAGAGATATAATAGTCCGATATTTATAAAATTCTACACAAAATTTTAGAATAATATAAAATGGATATATGGAATGCATTCAAAATAAAAAAAAAACATGTGCCAAGACTTTATTTTAATTTTAAACGTATAACATAGCTCTTGGTTAGCACTATTCACTAAAATTTACTGCATTCGCACGCGACAAAAAGAGAAGTTACATTTGCAAGAAACCAGTTTAAGCTCTGATTTCAGCGAAACGTGATGACAAATTTTGTTACAATAAATTTTAATTAAATTTAATTTTAATTAATTAATTTTAATTAAATTTAATTTTAGAAAGCGATAATTCAAACTAAAACTGTACGAATATTGGTGATCGTATATGTCCTTTTGCACTTTATATTGACTCTCTGCGTTCTCTGTGTGATATTAGAAGCAAAAGTAAAGCAAAATGCAATTTTTTACTATTTTTTTCGATGTTTATTTTAGAAAAATAATTCTTTTAACCTTGATCAATCTGACCAATTTTTTATGTAACCATGCTAAAAATACTAGTTTTTATGCAATTTTAAGTTTTTGACCGCGGTGGACCTTTCTGGAGAATTGCCCATATCTCAAATTTGATGAAAATCTGTTGAAAACTGGAAAAGGTATAATTTTTAATTGTATTAATTTCTCGATCGTTCCTGTGGCAGCTATATGATATATTTGACTGATTTTCATAAAATTTTACTCAAAATTGTAGAATATATATTTAGGCTATATCTCAAATTTGATGAAAATCTGATGAAAACAGCTTGGCTAGATTGACTTTTGATGCTGATATGGTGGGAGGTGACACCTTCACTGCGTTCCAAACTTCTGTCTTAAACTATAATACTCTGAAAGGGAATTATAATAAAATAATAATAATATACAAATTTATAACTTACATTTTTGTTTTAATTTATAAATGTATTACTTATACACGCATACGTTTATGTTAAAACCGGATATTTATAATATGTATAAATGTTTTATAAAATTCCTTTTTTTTTTTTTTTTTTGAATGCATTTTGAATGCACTTGCGAGCCGAAATTTGTTTTTTTTTTTGTGCCATGTGAGTTTCAAATGATTATCAAACACAGAGTCCAAAACAGTTTTTTTTTTTTTTTTTTTTTAGATCGAACTTTTAACTGAAACCAATCGAAGTAGCGCATTTTTTTTAGGTACCAGGATCTTACGGTTACCGAAACTTGTATTGGGGACCATTCCATAGTAGTGGTTCGACCGATAATTTAAACTCTTTCAGCGCATGAACCGAAGTCCGGCTGATTAGCTGACTAACCTTATTAACATTTCTCCTGTCATTTTCAATCGATATACTACAAGGTTAAACTGTCCTCTGCTGGTTACAGCCTTACTTACGATAGTAAAGAATCGCCTAGGCTGTGGTCTGAACCCTACGAAACTGCACAAGATGTAAGAGGAGACGAAAAGGAGAAATATACAGTACTTTGACTGAAACTGAATAAAAAGAACGCACACAACTGCAAATTACGCCACAAATTTATTTGGATTGGGGCTGGGTCAAAATTTAAATATTCCAGCGCGGCAGAGCGAACCACAGAAATGTATTAGGCGGCAACTTATTTTTCGACCAAGACCGATCGACTTCAATTCAATTCAGTCTCAGATTGGGATTGAGTTTTAGCTTCGGCTATTCGATCGTTATGCTTGAGTTGACATGTATCCGATCATTTTCTCTATTCTCGGTTACGGATACCATGAACTTTGTCTGTATATATGTACATACATATGAGCATATGTATGTACGTACATATTGCCAAATGCAGCGGCACCCTGGATGTCTCAGTCGATTGGTTCATCGGAAAAATGTTGGTTCAAATAGTTCTCAACATGGTCCGGATCGCTTCGCCACGTCGCGATATTTACACAACCGCTGGCGAACCCCCATCAAGGCATTCCCGGCTTTCGATAGCGCTTATTTTTATGGCCTGATTGAGTTGATTTGGGTTGGTGTGTGAGCTGCCTTCAATTAGGGTTCGTTTTCGGTCTTATCGAATGGGTAAGAAAACAAGCAAAAACGCCAACAGTTACGTTCGTTCATACTGTTACTTATGACCCCCTGGCATTGCCTCTTCTGCCTGGCGTTTTGACCTGAGTCAATATTTATTTGTTTTCTGTTTACAGCCAATATGTATGTGAATTAGTGATTAATTCTGTTGATAACTGAGCGAAGGAGGAGAACATCATATTTCCTAATGTACATACCTTCGTACGGAATTCGGTCAACAATAATTAGTCTTAACTGTTTTCAAATTAAGTTTAGAAGCAATAGGGAATAAGTTTACAATTCGAATTGTCTTTAAAAGAAATTAACATCAAGAATAAATACAAAGTTCAGGAGGTCAAAGCTGTCCTTGTAGTCAGTAATAAGAATATTTTGTATTCATAGGCTCTTGTTATTATCAACTTTTTTCATTTTTTTATTATTCTTGCTGCATCAGTTTAAAAAAGAAGTCTTCTTCTGCAATTGAATGACTTTTCGGAGTTGGACCTCATTCGACTAAGCTCCATCAGTCAAATCAATGGCATCCGAAATTTTATAAATTTATATAAAATTTATAGAAACGGTGGAATAATCCACTCAATTCTCATTGTGGCATAATTTAATCTTTCAACAAGAAGGGAAGCACGCAGAAGATTGTATACAGATTACAATTCGATCAATAATAATTAATACAATATAAATTATATACATAACATATATGTATACTGATTGGCATTTTCCTTTACATTTAACGATAGTTTTTATGGCAGCTATATAAAAAAGTCTCCCGATTTTCACAAAATTAAATCCGAAATTTTAGAATAATATAAAGCAGCTCTTTATCTTAAAGTTTATTAAAATTCAAAATTAGTCAAAAGTATTTACACAACGACACAGCCAAATTTCTTTAGTTTCCCCTTTATCACGTAGATTGATCTGTGCAGAAGCAAGCCAAAAAAGAATTCGAAAGTTAACGGTTCATAGAAAAATGCTATAAGTAAAATAATAGATGCATTTACAGTGTAATACTAACACATAATTTGTTTTCGTCTTAAGTTTAATGGTATTAAAATGTAATATTTTTTTAGCGACAATCTCAATCAATCTCGACTTTATTAAAAGTTTAAAAAATTTGCTTTCGTATCGATGAAGGCTTTCAATTGGTTAGAATCGAGTTTATTAAGCTACATACATACATCCGAAATAAAAAGCCAATTTGCTTTTGCTTTTAATATTGTCCCATGAACCGTTATCTTTTGTTTTCGTTTTCTGCTTGTTTCCGAATAGATCAATCTATGCAATAAAAAACAAGAAAGGAAGCTAATTTCGGCACGCCGGAGTTTATATACCCTTGCAGGTAGAACTTCTATGACTAGAAATCCATACCACATAAATTATATATATTTGTGTTAAAAAACAATGAAGTAATACCTGCTTACATTTCATTCACCGATACGTATTATATTTGCAGCTTTACATTCACAGATTTGCATTTTTCTTCTACATCAAACGATCGTTTGTATGGCACCTATATGATATAGTCGTCCGATTTTTATGAAATTTGCCACAATTTAAGACTTATATAAAATGGCTATACCTCAAATTTTATGAAAATCTGTTGAAAACTGAAAAAGTTATAATTTTTAATTGTATTAATTTCTCGATCGTTCCTATGGGAGCTATAGTTGCTAGAGCTAGAGCTATATAGTTGTCCGATTTTCATGAAATTTTACACAAAATTGGAAAGTATAATAAAATGGCTATATTATTAATTTGATCCAATTCTATTGAGAACTGAAAATGTAAAATTTTTTTTTGGAAAACTTTTCCGATCATTCCTATTACAGCTATATGATATAGTCGTCCGATCCGACATATATAGGAGTGAGAGTATATAGAAGGCTAACTACAAAGCTTTATTCCGATAGCTTCAAAACTGAGACTAGTTTTCGTAGAAACGGACAGACGGACATGGCTAGATCGCCTCGGCTGTTGATCCTGATCAAGAATATATGTAAATAATTTATATGGTCGGCAATGTCTCCATCACTGCTTTGAAGACTTTTGCATTTCTTTCTTGCATTTGAAACCGATCAACTTCTGTTAAATGAATAACCTAACACATGAGATATATAAACTAACCGTCACTTCTTCGATTCGATTCGATTTTGATAAATTTTAAAATATGATATTTATCTCTGAGGTAGTACTAGTGACGAACTGCAGTTTTGAAAATTAGCTATTATTCGATCCTAAAAAACAATATTGCATTCGAAAGGTAATGTTTAATGAAAATGTTGTATTTTTTGTTTCTCTAGAAATATCAAATGTGGATGAAAGTCCAAGGAATTTTGTGTAATTGGTTATACCAAATCCACCACTTTTTCTTGATTAGTTCTATTCTATTCTATTGTTTGCCTTAACTCTAATAACAGGGTGTAATTGTTTCAACTGACGATTTGACTTCCTCTCCTGTACATATCCATATATGCACATACATATGTATGTATGTACATATGTAAATGGCAGCTATAGATTTAATCGTCCTTTATTGATAAATTAAAAACTTTATCTGAGAATCTTATACAATATATTATTTTACATGCGCATTTTCCTGAAATGGTTGTATGGTTGTATGCAACCATCTTGGGTTTCTATCTGCCAACTTTGGTCCCTTAGGGTTCACCTAGTTGCCTGTTACATAAATACGACCTTCTGATTTGATTATGGCAATCATGAAATGCATGGCTCAAGTAGTAACTGATGACGACCAACAGATCAGGCCTCATAGCGGTGGCCCCAGCGAACTGCAGCGGGAGCGTTGTTGTCCGAAGGGCGGGGACCCGGGGCCGGGATCGCAAAGTTCCGTCAGAAAAAAGATCGTGACAATGTTTGTGCGGGCACGTTGTGCTGCCCCAAAACAGAATACATTAATTGACACTTGGCCGGAAATAGTTCATTAGGCATAAATTACAGACAAAGCGTTTTTATTCCACCGTTGCTCTCTCTGTTCGCGATTTGCCTCCCGAGCGGTTCAAATTGTCGATTTCAGCGGCTTAAATGAGCGGCTGCTAATGGGGACGAAATAGGGAACCTTAAGGCTCTTATCTCAGCTGCCACTCACACACGGACTGCGGCCTTAGGCCCTCTCTCTCTCGCTCTTTGGCAAGACCAACATGTGTGATCCAAATGTTCCCCTGTGAATATATACGAACGAGGAAATGTACATGTACATATGTATGTACAAATTGTATACATACATAGTATGTATATGAAAATGAACTGAACTTCGACTTTGTAACTGCAGCAAGCAAAGAAAGCGAAATGCAGAGGCCTCAAAATCACTCAGGCCCAACTGAAACGCAATTGTATGCAAGAAGAGTGTAAGAAAAGACTAAGAGAGAAACGGAAGAGAACCAAAGAGTAGAGCTGGTAAATAAATTTAAAATGCAAATTTATTGTTAAATATTTATATCATACAAAAACATCTCTTAGCTATAGCTAAAACAACACCTTCAACTGTAGTAATTTCTCATATTTCATCATTGTGGCATTTAATTGTAGCATAAATAATAAAAAAAATACAAAAATATTCTTATTAAGAAAAGTTTTAATTTGTTAAAGACCGATAAAATCTTGTTTACAGAATATCTTTTGTTGTCGGAGTATCGGATTGAGATGATTGAGGATTGTCGTTCGACGCATATTTAAGTCAAGAATACAAAAGCATTACAAATTCATTCAACGGCCCCATTAGCTCAAGTTTTTAAAATAAATACACACTTTCAGTTTCATTTCTCTTTAACCCGCTTTTAAATTCTTAGTATGCCGTTTTCAATAAGCTCTACAATACTATTTCATAAAGATCGGACTGATCGAATTAGTGTAGATTACCTGCAGTACCACATTTCATCAATTGGCCACTGTCATCAACAGTCATCTCGCGCCAACAGCGACTTCTACCGAGACGACGCTCTGCCGACTGCGACTTCTACCGAATCGACCCTCTGCCGACTGCGACTTCAACAACGACGCTCTGCCCACTATACAGTTACGGCAGTAGTCTAGACGGCAGTCGTCGGCAGTACCATGGCCCGGCCGTTGAGAAATTTGTTGATGAAACATCGATGTTTCATGGATGTGTCATGAACAAAACATCGATGAATTGATGATGAAATTGTTGATGAATTGTTGATGAATCATCGATTTATTATTGATGAATTTTTATTGATGACAGCCTAGGACATGCCCATGTTATTTAAATCAACAGTTTGTATGGGCTGTCATCGATGAAAAATCAACAGCACCCCCTTGACTGTTGATGAAACGTTGATTTTTTGTTGATGACGGTACTGCAGGGTAGGTACGTTCGTCACTTACCCGATTCGGATACGGTCGAACTTCGTATATAATATATACATATGTATGTACCTAGGTATGTATGTACGTATGTATGTGGTTGACTTCTCAGTATAAATTTTAAATTTCAAAAAGTCGCTGAAATTTCCCTAAACAGGACCCAATGCTATCAAATAGACCCCGCATTAATAAATACCCAGGTCTAGTAAAATGTGTAGCTGTGCAATTATTAAGTGCAATTCTTCACAATCAAAGATTTTATTATGGTTAATTTAATTTAAGTTTTTTTTCTAATGTCCTAGTACGAAAAGGGAAGATTTACATTTATTACACCAATCAAATTGGTATTCCCATAATCAAATTTTGTTGAAAAAAATAAAATGTTTTTGTAATTTAACTATTTTAATTTTACATTCATGGTTCTGAAAATGCGTGTAACGATACCACAAACATGTAAATCTGTTTAAAAGATAATCGGTAAACAAGATATGTAATAACTTCAGTCTGAAATTTAAAAAGTGAAGGCATCATTTCCGACCCTATAAATCATACACATACATACATATATTCTTAATCAGCATCAATCAGCGAATCTTTCAAGCAATCTCCGTCAAAAACTATTTTTTTCAAAAATCATCATTTTTTTTTTTTTTTTTAAGAAAAGGGGTTACATTTTTAAAGTTTTCAATAAATCATCAAAATTTTAATTTTTTTAACTGTCCAGATTTTTTGACCTACCAAATGTAGGAATGCTTTACGAAATGAAATTAATGCATTTTTGGCAAAGCTATGAGTTTTTTAAACTTCCTATTTCCAATAAGATCCTATGATACAATTACAATTGAATTAATCATCAATTAAATTCGGCTTTCCGAAATTTGTTTTCTGTCTTGTTTTCTAATGAAATTTCTGTAGGTTAAAAACTTTTGTTCTAACATTAAAGAAAAATTTAAAGCTTGTTAAATGCATTACCCATTTTTATACCCTTGAAGGGTATTATAGTTTCAGTCAGTAGTTTGCAACACATTAAAGGAGTCATCTCCGACCATATAAAGTACATATATTTATTATTGATCAACACCAACAGCCGAGTCGATATAGCCATGGCCGTCATTCCGTCTGTCCTTCTGTCCGTTTCTACACAAACTAGTCTCTCAGTTTTGAAGATATCCCAATTAAAATTTTGCAGTTAGTCTTCTATATATGTATGTATGTATACTAACTGGTATATATACATACACATTAAAAACGAAATATTGACCAATATTGATGCAGTTTTTGTTAATAAAGTTTATCTTGGCAAATTATTTTTTCCCCCTTTCTTAATTTTTGTCCTTTTTGACATTAGGTTATT
This sequence comes from Drosophila serrata, assembly GCF_035046125.1. Lineage (NCBI taxonomy): Eukaryota > Metazoa > Arthropoda > Insecta > Diptera > Drosophilidae > Drosophila > Drosophila serrata. The sequence goes on along the minus strand of NW_028257199.1, from coordinate 118,000 downwards.
GCCAAATTCATACATCAGTATACATATATAAATCTATGTGCATATATGTACATATATGTATTGTATAGGATCGAAAGTACATCCTTCTGCCTTTTGCATATGTACATATGTATGTACATATTTAAATACGTATGTACATACATTATTCTCGGTTTGCAAGAAGCGATTGGACCCTTTCTGTACCAGGAATACAAAATTTACATACATCCATGTACATACATACATACATATGTATAAAGGTATTCAAAAGTATTTACACAACGACCATTTTCACAACTAAATTTCATTGTTGTTATTTTTGTTGTTGTTGAACGATTTCCCCCGATTTCTTTATCGCGTAGATTGATCTATGCAGAAGCAAGCCAAAAAGGAATTAGAAAGTTAACGGTTCATAGAAAAATGCTATAAGTAAAATAATAGATGCATCTATAGTGTAATACTTACACATATGTAATTTGTTTTCGTCTCAAGTTTAATGGTATTAAAATGTAATATTTTTTTAGCGACAATCTCATAAGTTACTTTATTAAAACTTTTAAAAATTTGCTTTGGTATCGATGAAGGCTTTCAATTGATTAAAATTTAGTTTACATACATTTGTACATACATATGTACTTATATGCAAAATAATAAGACATATTGTCTTATGCCTTTAGCATTGTCCTATGAACCGTTATCTCTTGTTTTCCTTTTCTGCTTGTTTCTGAATAGATTAATCGATGCAATAAAAAAAATTTCCCGAAAATCTGTCAGCAACAAAAAGAATAACAACTAAAAAAGTTTGGCGGTGAAAATAATTGTGAATTTGTGTAAATACTTTTGACTACCCCCCATGTACATATGTATGTACTTTACTTACATGTAAATGCCTTAAAATGTTTGAAAATATATACTACGTGTTATTTTAATGTATGTATGTATGTACATACATACATACATATATGTAAGTTTGTATGTAAGTATGTAATCTCCGACCCCAAAAATTACAATCTTCATGAGAATCAAAAGTTAGTATGCACACTTCTTTTAGTTTTTTTTTAGCTTTGCAGATAGCCTTTTTATGTATGTACATACATATTCTGAATTTTCGGCGTACATTCTAGGAGAATTGACCGACTTTGTACAAACATACATACATAAATATGTATGTATGTTTGTATCATATGTACATATGTACATATGTATGTATGGATGGATGCATTTAGTTCTAATCCCAACCAATAAGCCGAAAGTGAACGGTACTTGCACGGTAGACGACAAGAAGGGCGAACATATTCATACATAAGAATGCACGTATGTACATATGTACATATGTATCTATACATGTACATATATATGTACATAAATGAGTGCTACTGAAAACCAAAGGAGAACGCGTCTACGGATTTTTATATTACACACATTTTCTTGTTTTGTTCTTTTCTTCTGTGCGTGTGAGTGTGTGTATATGGGCAATTGTGTGTATTAGCGTTGGAGCTGCTTTTCGCTCGCTTTTACTTTCCGTGGTTTGTGATTGCAATTAAACGCCGTTTTCCCATTCGAGCTCGAGCGAGAGAACCGCTCTCGGGAGTGGAATAAAGAGAGCGCTTGTGACCAGGCCTGGAATAACGTCGACGTCTGGGCCCGACTTGCAGATATCGTTTCAATGGGGCAGCGACGCCGGCGCAGATAACGGGAACAGTGCTGCCTAGGCAAGCCAAAAGCGAGAGAGGGTGAGAGAGCGCGGAGAGGCCCGAGAGCTGGCTCTCATGTCGAGTGCGCGTGATTTTCTGGCTCTGAAATGCGGGCTTGATCCCAACAGCGCAGCCGGCTGCGTCGTTGTCGCAGCGTCGCTCTGCCCGTGGCGGTGGTTGTTATTTTTTGGTTTTGGTTTTCAGTTTTTAGTTGCTGTTTAAACCTGGCCGTGAGAGGGTAGAAGACCCGTTTTCAGATTTTTCGTCACCCCGCGATCCCCAGCAAGAAAGCAAGAGTGAAGGCCTAACGGTCGATAAGTGCAGTGCAGTGACATTGGAGCTCAGCCAACCATCCGCCTGTGCCGCCCTCCAACGCATCCTGATGGCCCCCGTGAGTGCCGCCGCTTCCGTTTCCTCGCCCACCGCCACCCACTCGCTGCAGGACATGAGCGCCGCCGCTGCGGCCATCGCGCTAGACATGAAGCCGAAGGGAGAGTGCCATCCAATGCTCTCCGCCGCCGCCCTGCCCACCCAGAAGATCAAGAAACGTACGCACTTACTCACAGTTTTCATCCCCCACGGGAAAGGGAGTATTTACTTCCGATTCTCATGCCAATAATAAAGTTCAATAAGATCCCTTCGGCTCGTGTAATTCAGTGAGATACATACATAGACTGAATGTTTCCTATTTATAATGTGAACTCTTTTACAGTTAAAAAAAAAATAGAACCATAGAACCATTTACAAATTTTTTTATAAATTATTTATGAATATAGAAAATTTTTATTAACATTATATTAACGTGGAATTTGTTTAAATTGAATTCAAATAGGGCTCGGGGCAAAAATGTTTTTAAGACATTTCCGGATTGAAGTAAAAACAAATTTATTACTTTTTGCGAGAACTGTTTGCATATGTACATCCATATGTATGTACACATATACATATATATATATATATGTGTAAATATGTTTGATGGATTTTATTTACAGTTTAGTGATTGAAGACAATTCTACGCTAAATTGCTTCATCAGATAGTTTTATGTCAACCTAAAAGTGATTCTTATTGTATCCCCATTATTAACAGTGGTGCGCCGCAACGCCTCCGACAAGCTGAAACTCATCCAGATGGTCCATGATAATCCGATCCTCTGGGACTCCCGTCTGCCAAACTTCAAGGGTGCCGAGGAGGAGAAAAGCCGTGCCTGGGAGCATATTGGACGCGAGTTCAACGCACCCGGACGCCGAGTAGCACGGGCCTTCAAGTCCCTTCGAGAGTCCTACCGCAGGGAGCTGGCCCATGTCAAGCTGATGGGAAACGGGTTTAAGCCCAAGTGGAGCCTCTATGAAGCTATGGATTTCCTTCGAGATGTCATCAGGGAGAGAAAGTGAGTATGCATGGAGATAGTTTTATTATTTATTTCAAAAAAGTGAATATATTATCAATAATCATTCCTATGCTTTACACATATTGTATTTTTTAAATACATATTTTAAACTTAAGTTCTCTCCGTCTGTCCGTTTCTACACAAACCAGTCCCTTAGTTTTGAAGCTATCTGAATGAAACTTTCAGTTAGTCCTCATTACATTACAAAAACAATCATAACGTTTTCAGTTTTCAACAGAGTTTAATTAATTGGAGATATAGCCATTTTATATAATTCTACAATTTTGTGTGAAATGAATATCGGACTACTTATCATATACTCTTTCACTTTTCAATAGATTTTCATCAAATTTTCTTTATAGCCCCTTTATATTATTCTAGAATTTCGATTTCATTTTATGTAAATTTGACGACTATATCATATAGCTGCCATACAAACGATCGGAAAGTTTTTAGAAAAAAAATTCTTACTCTTCCAATTTTCATCAAATTTGAGATATGGACCTTTTATTATTATTATATTATTCTACAATTTTATGTCAAATTTTATAAAAAACGGACACTATATCATATAGCTGTCATACAAACGATCGTTAAAAATTAAGGAAAATGCAAAACTGTGAATGTAAATCTGTAACTGTAAAACTGTGAATATGTTTTTTTTACATAAATTTATATAATTTATGTATATTGTATTGATTCCTAGTGATCAACCTTCAACCTGCAAGGGTAAAAAAACTTCAGCGTGCCGAAGTAAGCTTTTTTTTCTTGTTTTATAATAACGTTTCCCATCGAAATTCTTGATTCATTCCTTTTCAAACCAACTATTTCAAATATTGCAAAAAAATTATGTTTACATATCGTGTTTGATCATTTAGCTTGAAAGGGTGTAATGAACACAAAGAATATTACTTTAAAATAATGCGCTTTTATGAATGTTACCACTGACATTACTCCCGTGAGTTATTCGTGTCAGGGAAACATTTTCCTACTAGTATTACATTGCGTTCGATAAGCCAGCAACTATCGATCGAGTCATAAGGGGCGGTCAAAGTGCAGCTCAATCTGTTATGATTAATAAATGGCTTTTTTGGCTCTGTCTTGGGCTTTGAGCTTGGACTTGTCACAGTTTAACGGTTGATTGAAAACTTAACTTAAGTCCAGCTTTTCCTTAGATGACTAACTCTTTCTGTTGTGGAGAACCCAGTAGCAGTGGTTGCTGTTCATATATATTGTAAAAATATCAAGCTGGTTTCAGTTTACTTTGTTTTCAGCTATCATCCTTAGTGCAGTTACAGAGTATTTCCAAGAATCTTATCAACTCAAGGGGGATTGAGATTTTCGTTTCGTGATATTTTAGGAGGCTTCCATCTTTGCATTACTTAAGTTTTCTTATTTATTTAACTAATTAAGCTTTGCAAACTTAATATTACATTACCGAGCACTGGCAGCGGTGGCCTTCGGCCAAAGGGTAGGATTAAACTTAAAAAAAAAAATCTTTTTACAAATGTACATACATATGTACATATGCATATATGTAGAAAAGATTTATTTTGTTTTGACCCAGTTCAAAACCATCTGAGTGAATTGGTCAAATATATATGTCAAACATACATGGTGATTAAACACATATTTTTTGTGTGGGCTAAAGTGGGCGTAAAAAGATAATACATACTTATGTTCATAAGAATAATTAAACCAACTTCTTGATCTTTTAGTCTCTGAAACCATGCAGATGGACATGGTTAAATCACAGCATGATGATGCTGAATATATGTCCATACATACATATGTACATATGTATGTATTTGTTTTATGGGGTCTAAGGTTCTTTCCTCTGCCTGTTATATATGTACATCATACATACGTATGTACGTACCCTCTAGGTCGCTAGTAACATGGTATCATACACTATGAGTAGCAGCGGGTATAAAAATGGGCAGTTCCTGGCGATCTGCGGCGGATATAAGGGGGACCCCTTGGCCCTGTCGATTTGCATAAGAGCAAAGGAACTCTAACAAATCTCAGTCCTGCTGTCTGAGAAAAACATCTGCCCAGAGGAAAACAATAACAAAAACAACGCACAAGGGCATATGGACACTGGAAAGCGGTAATGTGGAAAAAACCAATGCGAACAAAGGAATGACCGCGCTCGAGACCCGCAAATGGTCTGAGTCGAGAGTCTGCCCCCGACCAATGTTCTGGCTCATATGGAGCCGTACCCGCGCTCCGCGTCTATGTGTGTGTGTGTGTTGTACTTTATGTACATATTTATATGAAATAAGGCCATTTCCTTTCAATTGACTGTACCCACATGGGCAATAAGCAGTCGACGGCCCCGACACATGCCCGCACGCACACACACGCAAACAAAGTAGTGACTGTGTGTGTGCATGTATATATTTAAATTTTTATTATTTCGAGCTGATAACAGACATCGCAACGGGCCCGGCCATTCGGACAGCGCTTGAGCCGTAGCCGGAGCCAGAGCTATGGCCACAGCCCAAAGCAGCCTGAGCCATAGCCATAAAACAGATCTCGCCAAGCGGCAAATATTATACGGCGGTGCGGCATCATCGCCACTTGAACCAAAAACAAAATTGAGGGAAGCTGCAAATGCTGGCTGTTCGCCAGGAGAAGGGAGAGGCGGCGAGAGAGCGAGAAATTAATGAGAACACCACAAAATGACAATCAGCAAAGAATACGGATCGCGACTCGCGCGAGTGGACCAAGTTTAGAAGAGAGAGCGGGAGCGAATGCGAGTGAGAGAGTGCAATACTTCGTGAGTGGGTTGGGGGAGAATGAGAATGTGTCTGCCTGAGCAATTGAACGTAGCGCTTGGCTCGGCTTCGGACGGGGTTAAAAATATGATCACGACCATTAGCTACAGCTACATCAGTCGGGCTAAGGGGTTGCTCCGTTACCGCCTGCGCCTCTGCCTTTGCAGCCGTTTTGGGTCTCTGTCTCCCCTCGCCATTCATCGTTTTGCTCCTCCTCTCGCGATCTGGAACCCACATGCATACATACACACACACACACACACACACCCTGGAAAGAGAGCGAATGTACGTTGAGCTGGTCTGTGTCACGCTTATGATTTAATAAGCAAATGAGCTGCGAAATTGATGAAATTGTTGCGCACCCCTTGTTCGTGAACACCCCATACCATCCGCTGGCCAAGTCCGGCACCACGCCCAAAATCATCGCCTCGGACTAATTCCACCAATGCGTCACCGAGAGCAGTGCCAGGTTGGGGTTCAGGGTCCTACAGCATAAACGTGTACAAGTAATTACAATAACGAAATGCCAAATTTTATAGATCGAGATTAAGAAATACTTACATATGTTACACCCAAGTACTGTGTTGTAACAAAATAACAAAGTTAAAGAAGGATCTGGGGACCAATCCGTCCAAATTTTCCCATTTTCCCTTCTTAGCTTTAAAGATATCGAAACTTTACCAATCGTCATTCTATTTATTAAATCTTATTTTAAATCACACGAAATTATCTTATTATTGATGTGCTCTAAAATTACTAAATACTATTATTAATTAACTTATGTTGCATAGTTATGATCTTAGCAATAGATTATAATTTTTTTCTCTATCTACCATGAACACTGTTTCTCAAAATATGTATTTTTTATAATACATATTAATTTTTTCTGAAAATGAATAACAATTAACTTCCTATCTATTATGTTTTTATTAAACTCTGAAATAGTCGTTTTTTTTAATATCCACAATTAAATAATTTTCTCATGCACTATAATCATATTTCATATTTCTAGTACATATTACAATCTTTTGTGCGCCCGTGTTCAGCCACCATAGCCATTCCCAAATCATGATCTTTTTAGTTTGGCCGCAAACAAAATAACCATATCGATAAGCACACACAGCCCTGAAATATCTGAGACACAGCCGCAGACTAGGAAAATGGCTTCAGGCCTAAGCCGTAGCGGAAGCAAATATTGATAAGGACAGCGACTCAAAACCGAGGAGAAACCAGACCAAGTGAGGGACCTCAGGAGCAGCAAACAAGCAAATCCGTTCCCGATTGTGGAGCATGTGAAAATGCATTTAATTGTGATTAGTCCTGCGAGAGACGCATATCGCTTACGAGTTTTCCTGTTGTCAAATACCTGAGACGGCTTCGTGATATATTCGAACAGCGGGAGGGATGAACGCGTCGTGGCCAAGCGAACTGGGCCAAGCTGCGGCATTTGGCAAACTCCCTTTTAACACAAATGGGGAAGGCCAAGAATAGCAACGTCCTGTCTTGTTCGGGGATAGGCAGCTGCATTGTCTGGGAAATGCTCTTGAAACTTGAGAAGCAGTGACAGGAAACGGGTCCCGAACCAGGGGCATTAAAAATCTTCTCTTCATCTTCTTGCATTCTGTCTAACTTTCCTTGTGGTTTTGTTTGAGCACGTTTTCAATGGAGTGGTTTATCAACTATTTGAGATCAAAATATTTTTCAAAACGTATATTTGCTAGATTTAGCGTTTGACTTTTTTTTCTTTAAGTTTTAAGTTTTTTTTTTATTTAAGTTTTTTTAATGCATTAAAGGTGAGATTTCCAACCCCAATTTACTTATATAGAAATAACAGTTGAAACCTCTCTTAAGAGCATTGAACATTTTTAGAAATCTAAATTGCACTTAAATTTAGGTGATTTTGCGTTCCTTTCTCTTGTTTTCAAAGATTTTTTCTTTATACACACCAAATAACATCTTTATTGAAAAAACAAAATTAATAAAACTAGTTACTTTTGAAGCTTTTATATATGTATGTGTTCATGTTACAACCGAGTTAATTTAGTTAATTTACTTGAAAATCGATACACTTCGTTTTTAACTTTAAAATCCTGCAAAATACTTAATATCTGAGAAAGTTGTGCGAAAAATACTAAAGACAGCTAAGCAAATAATAAGAAATAAATAAATAATATATTTGGTAGAATAGGGTATATCCTCTTTAATTTTAATATGAAAATGTGTAATAAAAAATAGTTTTGTATGCATATTGTTTAAAATATATCCATATATAAACATATACGAGTTAAAAGTTGAAGTCCCTTATTTAAACAAAAAACGGTCAAATATATCAAGAGTATGCATGCGAGCTTTAGCTTGGTGAAACTACTTTTTGCATTTATTTATTTATTTAACAAAATATTAAATGGATCAAACCTTAACTACGAAACTTTCAGATGCGATTATAATTATACCACATAGCCTTTAGATAGTAAAAATGGTAAATATACTAGTATAAATAGTACCAGCTTGGATGCATGCTTTTGATAACGTAAATTTCATAGTTGAGTCGAGATTTTTATTTGATATTTTATCAAACAAAACGTAACGTAAGGGTATTAACGTTTTAATGTCGCCTTAAATTGCAAAAAAAAAATCGGATTTCAAATTTTGTGAAGAATAATGAACATTAAATTAAAAACATAACTTAGAAATAGGTCAACTAGTTTTTAATTCAACACGCTTGTAAAGTTCTTTTTAAGGCTAGATAATATTAATCTTACTGCCAAAAACAAATTATTATGAATTCTAAGTAACTCAAATTATTATATGTATATTAATAACATGTAATGCGGTACTGACTTATTCTCTATTTTGGCCTATTTCAGGGGCGCAGCGCATGCCACCGATCTGAGCTTAAGCGCATACGCTCAAATGCATAATAATAATAATAACAATATCAATAATAACAGCCACGGGGTCGTGGGAGCAGCAGGAAAGGCAACGTCCCTGAAGGTCTCATCATCGTCCTTTAACGAGTCAGCTGCAGTACTAAATCTCTCAAAGTGCTCATCGCTAAATGTGAGCGGTGAGGACTACTACTGCGATTATTACGTGAAGCCAGAGCTGGATCTCTCGGCGGGTGGCGGGGCTGGCAGCAGCAGCAGTGGCAGTAGCTCTGGTGGGGGAAGCGGCATTCCACCCACTTTGCCGCTTCCAGCCCACCAGCACCCGGCGCCCAACGACAGCCGGGTGAGCTCAACACGTAACGAACACCAACACCATCAGCATAATTACGAGGACATGGATGCTAGCTCACTGCGCAGCGGGGACGAGGACGCCGGCAACGGATCTGACGCAGTGGAGGAGCTAGACGCTATAGACGCTGATTTTCCCTATCCGCTCATTCTTGATTCTAATTCGCCGGTGGGCACAAATGCATGCGTCGACGAGGTGGGTCTGCCATGCAAGCGTCGTCGCAACGGCGACCACGACGGTCTGGAGGACGGAGATGGTGATGCCATAGTCGATGGGGACGATTACGAGGATCAAATGCTGCAACAACACAGGCATTTGCGTCAACAGCAAAGTTCTGGTGTCCCTGAAGGCCTAGATCTGCCACCTCCGCAAACTGTACGCGAGGTTCTCAACTCCAAGTTCTGTGGATTCATCTCGGCAAAACTTAACAGCATGGAGGACTCAGAGGCGGACAACCTAATGAACCGCATTCTCCTGTTGCTAGTGCAAATGCAGCAATGCGAGGGGGCTGCCAAGTAAGAAGCCTGTCGAAAAGTGTGCCGAAATCTCTGTGTGTAGTTTGATTAGCCATGAAAGGCTCATCATCATAGATGCAGCTGCTCAAAGCAAAATACGTGGAAAGTTTTCTACCCTTGCCCTTGCCATATAATATGTAAACCTACTTGCCAATACCAAATCAGTGCCATACCAAAAAGATCAATGAAGCAACTATAAGAATGGTTAAATCAATAAAAAAAAATCCTCTGCTCTCATTTACAACAAGGAACTTACATTTTAAGAAAAGACAACAAATAGAAATTAATAAAAGTAAGAGATTAAGAATAATACACGATAAATGTTAATTTCGTTTTAGTTCGATCATTCGTAGATCAGTCATACATAAACGGCTAAACGCCTCATCACATGAAACTATACTCTTACAACGAATACACTACGTATATGCTGATCATCTTGTAGATCTTATTAGATTTAAGGATTCAACCAAAACGAATTGTTTCGAATAAAACGGAAAATATTGGTTTGTGGTTAGTTTTATATTGAAATGTAAAACAACGCTTAAATTTATTCCATTTTGAACATGTTAATTATTCGAATTAAATAGCCATACTTTAAAAAAAAGGCTAAACTAAATACAATTAAAAAAATTAAAAATAAAAAACTGGTCGACCATGTGTTTAATCTTCCTCAAATTAACCAATAGGTATGTTCGAATCTATAGATATTACAATAATAATCAAACATTTATTTAGTTTGAAAAACCTTTTTTTCTTGTAATTAAGGGAAATTTTTAAAAATTATTCAACGAAGAGTATTGTCGCAGTGAGGGAGACATTACCGAACCCTTATAGTATTAATATTCTTCGTTATTTTGAATCGAGCAAGCTAGGGGTATAGAAAGCTATCTGGAAATACATATGTCATGCAGATCTTAAAAGCTGCGTCAAAGATAAGCCTTGACAGGATTCGTACTTTCCAAAAGAAGAGCTCCGAAACAATAAATGTACAAAATCCTGGCACAGGAAATAATAAAAGGATCAGGTATCACCAATTGATGGATTAGAAAAAACCAAAACGTACCAACAAATTTTTTATGGTGGTTTTGTAATACTATTATTAGGGAGAATATAAACAACAATTTTTTTGCACTAACTAAACCGCAAAACTTTCTGAAAAGTATATATATACATTATAAATGTATTTCAGTAGTTCAAAGAATAGTTCCTACTTAATTCCTTTAAATTTATGTTTTAACCTTTAACCTTTAGTAGACTTGACTCTAAACTGTTATTTTAAGATTAAATGCTGAAGAAGTAGCATACACATTCCTTTCATATTAATAGATTTTCATAAAACTTACTTTTAAGTTCCGAAGTAATACAAACACAAGACAGAAAGCTATCTTTGGTACGCTGAAGTTTGTGTACTCTTGCAGACTGCAATTAGGTCGATATATTTATGTAAAACAAGAAAAGAAGCTTAGAACTTGAGCATTACATTAGATCATTGATAATAAATATTATATAAATAATACATACATATTTATATTAAAAAAACATTGAAGCAATGCCTCTCTTCATTACATTCACCTATACAAATATTTACGGTTTTCGTTGACAATTTTGCATTTTCCTCTAAATTAAACGATCATTTCTATGTCAGCTATATGATATAGTCATTCGATTTCATTAAATTAAATCCAAAATTCTTAATTATTAAGACAATTGACTTATATACGAAAAGAGTATGTATATGGAGAAATATCATTCAGATAGATTTAAAACTTAGAAACTAATTTTTGCAGAAATGGACAGACTTCCGAACAGACGGACATGGCAAGATCGGCTCGGCTGTTGATGCTGATCAAGAATATATACGTTTTATGTGGTCTGAAATGTCTTCTTGAAATTATTATACCCAGCAAAAGGGTAAATTTACAACATAATTACAAGACTGGTATACATAAATAGCCAATTTATACAGACATATTGACATGTGAGAGGTTCTATATTATTATTTATGTATTTGGTGAATAAAATGTCCGCATTTCACATATGGGCAACTTAAAAATTGCTTAAAAACGAGTATTTTTAGCATGGTTACATAAAAAATTGGTCAGATTGATCAAGACTAAGAGAATTTTTCATTTTCCAAAATAAATTTCAAAAAAATCGATGTCAAACACGCGTAAACGCAAATAAAGTTGTTTTATAAAAAAAGTCATAAAAAATTCCATGTTTTGCTTTGATGCCAAAAGCATTTTGCTTTTACTTCTGCTTTCTAATATCACACAGAGAATGCAGAGTCAATATAAAGTGTTTTTGTCGCGTGCGAATGCAGTACATTTTAGTGAATGTCTTGAAAACGATTAAGGTCCCAAAATCGATCTTAGCACCAATTATATATTATACGTTTCAAATTTTGTAAAATTAAAATAAAGTCTTGTTACATGTTTTTTTTTTAGTTTGAATGCGTACGAATGTCGCATTCGAAACCAGAGAATTGCCCATATATAAAAATATTTTCGGTTAAATTAAAAATTGGCCAAATACACTTTATCTGTAGTTACTGTCGTCTATGTCATTTTATGTATTAGCACAATTAACATATAATTCATTACATAAAATTAAGAATTTACATTTATTTAATACTTCTTTGTGGGGTTTGAACCTTCCTTGCGTTAGCTTAAACCAGGTTATAATTGTTTCTATTTCGATAATTGACATACTATGTAGTGTTTTATTTTGACGGTATGATCCCATTTAATTAAAATTTTTACACAATTCTTTTTTTGGTACTGTTTTGGGTATTACATAGTCATGCTTAAAAAAATATGTAGGAGCATACTTTAAGCGGGTTAAGATGCCTTCTTCAGACTATTACGTACATGCAAACATACATAAGTACATCCTCGGTTTGCATTAAGTTATAATAACCTTGTACCCTATAAAATAGACATTGGTAGGGAACTAAATTTGTTATTTGCTTATAAATTAAACTGGATAGCTAAATTCAACAAATACATAAATACGTTTACAACTTCAAAACAACCCTTATTTAAGGATAAATTATTCGGACCATAAAACTCCGCAGAACGGAAATAATTGCCAGCCCAGCCGAAAATTGCAGAACAGCGCCACGGACAAAACTGGTTCTTAAACGATAAGATTCATTGATTCATTGTTAACCTGGTCCGTAAGGGATGCTGCCTGGGATATAGCCTAGAATTGGGTTCAATGACCACGACCCGTAGATGTAGTGAATAAAGGCGAACACGAGAGAGAGAGAGAGAGAGATAGAGAACCTTTATTCAAAACGTGATGATACGTATTAATGAAATAAGGCTTTTATTAGGAGAAAAAGTTGGCATTATAAGATACAAACTTCGATTAGCCGAAATTACATTTTTTTTATTTTATTAATTTCGTTATAATTTACTTTTTAGGCGCTCTTCATAAGTGTGTATTTGCGCGCATAAATATTTTTAATCCATGGTGAACAGTAAAAGTAAATAACACTGGAATATTGGAAAAAAAAAATAATAATTACAATTTTTGAAAAAACTAAATTTTGATCGGAAAATTGGGATTCGATGGTGGCATCAAACATTCAGAATACAAACAGAAATCGCTTAAAATATTTTGCACGATTCCAATCTTTTTGTTAGGAAATACCATTGAAACTGATTACCAATCCAAGTAATCCCAACGGTCATAAAACAATGAGGATCAAGAAAGGAAGCAAACTTCAAAACACCAATGTCTGTATACTCTTGTAATTAGAATTGCATCATTAATAAGCATTCGGATTAATCGTTTGGAAATTTATTTTTAAATCAAGTCTAGTTCGTTAAAAAAGAAGCACATATTAAAAAAAGAAATTCTTCATTTTAATACAGATGCACGAAAAAGAAGAAAAATAAAAAAAAATAAATAAGCCTTACGTCGCTCTTTCCACTGAGAATCACATTCTAATTATAATATTCTACAATTTCGACTTACATTTTATGAAAATGGACTAATTATGTATATCACAAAGCTGCTATAGGAACAATTATATCCACTGATTTTCAAAATATTTTTATCTACTCAGAGAAATAAGATAATTTATAAAAATTGTATGATTATTATATAGCTGTCATAGAAATAAAGTTAAAAAGGGTTTAAAGAAAACGAAACTTTTGTTTTCGTTTTTATATCCATGCAGGGTATTATAATTTCAGTCAGAAGATTGCAACGCAGTGAAGGAGGCACCTCTGACCATGTATACATGGTATATATTTGATCTTGATGTATATATATTCTTGATCAGCATCAACAGCCGAGTCGATACAGCCATGTCCGTCTGTCCGTTTGTAAGCAAACTAGTCCCTCAGTATTTTGGAACGGATCGGATCGGATGACTATATCATATAGCTGTCATAGGAACAATCTGAAAATTTTTTCAAAACAAATTTCAATTTTTATTTTTAACAGATTTTCAATTTCAAATTTAAAATTTTATAAAAATCGGACTTCTATATCATATAGCTGTCACAGGAACGATAGAGAAATTTATAGAGTTAAAAACTTTAATTTCAGTTTTCAACAGATTTCCATCAAATTTGAGATATAGCCATTCTATATTATTCTACAATTTTGTGTCAAATTTTATGAAAATAGAAAGACTATATCATATAGGTGCCAAACAAACGATCGTTAGATCTTCTGGACTGATGCACTACGGTCAATAAATTCAATTGGGAGGGGTATCTACGTTGGAGATTAGTGTGTACAAATCATTATAATTTGCACATAAGACTCTAAAAGGTTCATGCAGTTCGAAGGAGGTTCTACAGTGACGCAACACTAATGGTATATAGGATTTAGTATTTCTACATGGTACGTGAAATTGAGCTGACTCAACAAGTCAGCACTTTCCACATTACCATGGATAAGGTTATAAATAAAGGTTATTCCTAGCATGGTATAATTATACAAGGTAGTCTCGTCGGCTGTCATCGGCTTTTTGTCAGTGCGTTCTCGTTTGACAAAGGAAAAGGTTGTGTGCGGACGATTTTTTTTATTATTAACCCTTGTGTGAGATGTCGTTCTGCAATTTCTGTCGGAAGCACGTGCATGGAGTAAAATTGATAAAAGCACCAAAATGTTTAACGAAGTGGACATTGTGGGAGGAAATTAAGGAGATGGATATTGTTTTTTTATATATAGTTTCTGATTATTTTAGTACTACAAAAAACGTTAAGGAGAAACTATTAATAGCTGCTAAGAATATAAACATTAAATTAGATATAAGAAAATTTTACTTATAGATTCGCATATATTTTAAAATTAAGAATTTAAACAAAAAAATAGCTATACAAAAACAACGATTAATTTCAAATTCAAAACTTTTAAAAATTAAATTATAAAACACTTCAACTCTTTTTACTATATATGTATACCATGGACTATCTAAACTAAAAGCTCTTTTGTCGTTTCACTCGCACTTACTACGCAGACTCCTCTCACTCGCACTTGTTGTGAGTAATGAATAGGGGAGTGCTTTTGCCGACGAGACTACCTTGTAAAATTGTATCATGATTCTAGCATCGTTCTACGATTGGCTAAGGACGGTAAGTTTATTAAGAGGCGTCTATTTGAGTAGGAAGGTAATCTTTGGTTTGCATCCCAATTTAAACCGCGTGGAGCGAAAAGTAAACAGTTCTTTTGATATATATATTCGAAATTGTATATTTATATATACATATGCAGATATACATACATATATACTTAAATATATATATATTATATTGTAATAAATCCTAGTCATCGAACTTCTATCTGTAAGGGAATATAAACTATGGCGTGCCGAATTAAGCTTCCTTTCTTGTTTTTTATTGATACGTGGGTAACATTTTGGTTCTTCTTATCAGTTGAGAATTGGGCCTGTCGCCGGAATATATGTTTGTGCTGTAGTGACGAACTCCCTCAGAAAGGAGTCGTGCCCTGGTTTGCTTTAGCATGGAGAGCTTATAAGCCTGGGCGCCACCTTGGACACCCGATTTACCTTCGCCAAGCATACGCCTACAGACGCTCCTTGGAGGTTAGATCCAGAAGGCTGTACTGGCTGAATAAGCTCACGTCAATCTCAAATATTCTTGCTAAGAGGCTTCCATCTCGCGGACAGCGAAGACTTAAAAGGATTCATCCCTCGGACCTTCCAATGAGGAAGATTTATTAAACACTGTTTAAACTCCCTGCCACTTCTTAGACCCCATTACTCGACTTATAACACTATTAACACTTTTGTAAATTTCCATTGAACTCCTCCCCACATTATGGTTTAAGTTGCTACACTACAGTAACATAGATAAAAAATTCAATTCAATAAAAACAAGAAAGGAAGCTAACTTCGGCACGCCGAAGTTTATATACCCTTGCAGATAGAACTTCTATGAATAGGAATCCATACAATATAAATTATATATATTTGTGTTAAAAAACAATGAAGTAATACCTGCTTTCATTTCATTCACCTATACATATTATATTTGCAGTTTTACATTCACAGATTTGCATTTTTCCTCTACATCAAACGATCGTTTGTGTGGCACCTATATGATATAGTCGTCCGATTTTCATTAAATTTGACACAAAATTTAAAGACTAATATAAAATGGCTATACCTCAAATTTTATGAAAATCTGTTGAAAACCGAAAAAGTTATAATTTTTAATTGTATTAATTTCTCGATCGTTCCTATGGGAGCTATATGATATAGTAGTCCGATTTTCATAAAATTGTATGCAAAATTGTAGAGTATAGTAAAATGGCTGTATCTCAAATTTGATCCAATTCTATTGAAAACTGAAGAAGTTAAATTTTTTTTTTTTTTTAATTTTCCGATCGTTCCTATGGCAGCTATATGATATAGTCGTCCGATCCGGCCCGTTCCGACATATATACGAGTGAGAGTATATAGAAGACTAACTACAAAGTTTCATTCAGATAGCTTCAAAACTGAGAGACTAGTTTGCGTAGAAATGGACAGCCAGACAGACGGACATGGCTAGATCGACTCGGCTGTTGATCCTGATCAAGAATATATATACTTTATATTGTCGGAGGTACCTCCTTCACTGCGTTGCAAACTTCTGACTGAAATTATAATACCCTGCAAGGGTATAAAAATCTATTCAGTAAAGCAAAGTTTTGATGTTAAAAGCTGCAAGAAAATCTAAGTCATGTATGTATGTACATACATATGTGTGTATATGTATACAAATATGTATTCCCTGCAGTACCGCGTGTCATCAATAGGCCACTGTCATCAACGCGCCGACTGCGACTTCTACCGAGTCGACCCTCTGCCGACTGCGACTTCTACTACGACGCTCTGCCCACGATACAGTTACGGCAGTAGTCTAGACGGCAGTCGTCGGCAGTACCATGGCCCGGCCGTTCTTAAATATGTTGATGAAACATCGATGAATTGTTGATGAATTGATGACGAATTGATGATGAATTGATGATGAATTGTTGATGAATTGTTGATGAGTCATCGATTAATTGTTGATGCATTTTTTTTGTTTGTTGATAAATCATCGACGAATTTCTATACAAATTACTTATGAATTTAACATAGACATGTCCTAAACTGTCATGAACAACAGATTCAACAACATATCATCAGCATTTTAGGACGAACAAAAAATTTCTTTTTACCTGTTTTTACACTTAAAAAATATAATTAGCTACTTATTGAATATTTATTTTTTCGTTATGTTCAGATTTAACTTTTAGTTACTGATGACAGGCTTATGTGTTTCGGCCTTTGTCATTTATTGATATGTATGCATGTATTATGTTGAGTATGTTCGTTTTTAATTATCTTCAAACAGTTTTTCTTATTAATTATGTCTTACAATAATATACCTGCCCTAAGAATTCTAAAAGTTTTATAACTTAAATGATACAGTTTACAAATTTCTTGAAAGTACATACATACATAAAAAAGCTTACATTTTCGCAAAAGATTACTACTAAACCTTTTTTTGACTATTCCTCTTTCACGAATTTTAGCATGTTTTCTTCAGTTCCTCTTGTGTTAAAAATACGTCCAACGTTCTTGTTGTGCAGATCATTGAAAGTACTTGAATCTCTTTCAGACTCAATAATTTGAATTTAAATTTTAAACACGTTAATTGTTTTAAGTTTAACTTGTGTTAAACGGCTATTGCTCTCTATCTTAAATATATCTAGGTTATTAATATGTATATAATATTGTTTAGACAGTTTTCTTATACTCTTTTCCATATTCTTTGAAAATTCTGCTAGGTCCGTCTGATAAAACATTTTCATTGCCTTTTATAAGGGGCCTATATATATGCATGTATATATGTACATAAATATATTACAATTTTAGTCAGAAGCTTATAACGCAGTGAAGGATACATTTAAGACCCGATAAAGAATATATATGTATTCTTGATCAGGATAACCAGCCGAATCGTTTTAGCTACATATGTATGTATGTCCGTCTGTTTCTACGTAAACTAGTCTAGTTTTGAAGTTATCTGAATAAAACTTTGCAGTTAGTCTTATGCATATGTCGAAAAGGGCCGAATCGGAAGATTATTTCATATAGCTGCCATAGGAACGATCGAGAAATTAATACAATTAAAATTTAAAAATTCATACAAAATATCGTTAGATATAGGGGAAAATGCAAATCTGCGAATGTAAAACTGTAAATATTATATGTACATATATAATATGTAATATAGGTGAATGAAATGAAAGCAAGCAAATTATTTATTTATGATCGAAGTTCAATCTGCAAGGGTATATAAACTTCGGCGTGCCGAAGCTAGTTTATTGTCTTCTTCGTAATGATTTGTTCTTCTTATCAAGTGAATAAATCAAGGTTTTGGGGTTCTTTTTGTTTTTGTTAAATTACCAATTATTATTAGATTTGTTTGTATATGACAATAATAAATAAGTTATAGGTTTTTTAATTCTTTTTTTGAGAGTTATAGGCTCCGCGGATCTGTAAAACCCGAGCCACTGTGGATTCCCTAAGTGGAACGTTGTCAAAAAAATACAACAAGGAAAGCTAAACCAACTAAAAGTAAAAGTATGGAAAGCTTCCGTTAAAAAAACTTACAAAAGGCAGTATATTAGTATATAATATATTATAATAATTTTGGATTATTACCTCTTCATGCGACGATAAATAAGATCTTTTGATAAGAAAGCAATGAATCCAAATTGAGTTGCTTCGAATAATGAAGCGGTAGCGGCTCTTTAAACTATAGAACATTGACACTAAATTAAAAATACTGGTGCGACTCTATTTAGCAGACTTTAAATTAGAGATTTAAAATTAATGTACATACATACATATGTAGATAAATTAAAAAACTATGCTTTAGAGACAGCTAGCGGTCTTTTGGGAACAAATCCGTAGAGGAATTTGCTAGCCCCTGGGTATAATTATTGCACTTACGGTGCTGTAGTTGTAAGGTTTCAATTGAAGTGTCGGAGGAAGATGATTTATCATAAACTACAGATTTAAAAAGTCTACCTAATCTTACCCAAAAACTTCGCGGACTACAACAAATACTGACCTTAATAATAGATTATTACTCAGTTTAGATCCGTTTATAGGTCAATGAAGGAAAATCCATGTAAACTAATTATATAAAATATTACTTGTTTAAATTTTGTTTTTTCATAATTTTTTATTTTTTAGATCAATGATTTTTTTGTTTTTATTCATATAGAAATACTTATTATTATAAAATTATTTAATCGCGTTTTTTGGCCTGGTTGGTCCTTTTCTATTTTTTTTTAATCTGATATAAAGTGTGAGGTAAAAGTTATAAATCGATAAGTAAGATATAAATATTTAAACCGCCTTCCGACATTTTTTGTACCCTTAGATGGTATTATTATTTTTTATTAAATATTTGCATCGCTCAGAAGGTTTTTACTTTGATTTTTATACCCTTGCAGGGTATTATAATTTCAGTCAGGAGTTTGCAACGCAGTGAAGGAGGCACCTCCGACCATATAAAGTAAATGTATTATTGATCAGCATCAACCGCCGAGTCGATACAGCCATGTCCGTCTGTCCGTTTCTACGCAAACTAGTCTCTCAATTTTGAAGCTATCTGAACGAAACTTAGTCTAATCCAAGGACCACATAAACATTGTAACCAATCGCTACACTCACAAATAAACATTACATTCAAGTTGTTTGCTCGAGATCTGACCGCACGAAAGATATTTTCCGGCTTCGGCTCGTCGGCTATGGGAGTGATGGTCTTGCTCGGATCTCGGGTTGCCTTTACATAATTTTAAACATAAATGAATGCGTGCAACAACAAGCTAATACCGGGACAGAGATGCAGACAACACACAAATAAAAGTTGAGGAAAATTAATCTCTCTTTGGTTTACTTTCCCCTTCTCAGCACTCCTGGTGTTCTGGAGGCTCTAGTTCGCCCACCCTTCCTATGGTCGCTTCCATCCTCAGCGCTATATAGCTTGAGCGACCCCTTCTACAAGTGCTACCCTATATTACAAGGCATGCCAGCTGCGGCCACTTCTCGACAGTTTAAAACATTATAAGGATTTTATTTAAAACTAAAAGGTATATAATCATTCCTTAAAATAGAGAACGTAAATAGACAATTAAACAAAAAAACTAAACATACAAGTAATAAATATGTAAACGCCCTTCAACTCGATTTCAGACATTCACAAGGAATATTGGCAAGGACAATTTAAGGCAAGTCGAACGAGGATTTTATTTCTTGCTTTCCCTGCTTACGTTAACTGTAAATCAACATATGTATGTACATGTTACAACAAAAAAATCAATCAGATATGGAGAAGCATAAAAGCTTCTACCTTAAACAGCCTTAAGCGCAATCGCTTTATGTATCGGCGTTCTTTCCTTTTCCTCTTCCCTCTTCCCTCTTCGTTTTTCGCCGTTTGATCGGATAAATTTTCGTTTCTTTCTTTTTATACCCCTGCAGGGTATTATAATTTAAGTCAGAAGTTTGCAACGCACTGAAGAAGGCACCTCCGACCATTTAAAGTATATATATTCTTGATCAGGATCAACAGCCGAGTCGATCTAGTGTAACAATTCTGGCAGATGTTGCTAACCTAGGTCGGCGCACGCTTCTTGTCCCGGCTCGGGCTCGTCGGCTAATGGGTGGTATTCTTGCCTCACTAGGAAATGCCTACTAAACGAATCTCACAGTTTACATCAATGCGTGCTACGACGAAAAAAAAAAAAAATACATAACCAAACAATCACATACACAGAGTATCAACTGGTAAACACACTTGCGGGTTACTTAGGTCGCTCCTGATGGAGTTGAAGCGGCTTTGCCCTCCCTTCCATGGTCATCAAATCCAAAATGCCATTTGACCCCTTCTGAACCCTGATCAAGGCATCCCTAAGGAAAGTTGGCTTGCTGAAAACAAATTCAAAAAACTGCTGATAACCACATTATAAAAAGTTTATTCCTTACGATCTAAAATTTGCATCCATTAAAAACCGACAATATAAATTCCTTATTAACCATGTACCGTAAAACTTACATATATCCGAATTTAATCTATTTGGAAATTGAACGACAATGATGTTGGTTTAATCGCGAAGCGATATACAAATAACAAAATAATATATCCTCTGCAAACATTCGCACAATTTCTCTCAGTGTAGAGACCAAAAGCATAGGGGACAGATCGAGGCTCGCAAAGAGTTATGAACCTCTCAATTAGGTTTTAATTTTAGGCTTTCGATTATTATTTCCCTTTTTATACCCTTGCAGGGTATTATAATTTCAGTCAGAAGTTTGCAACGCAGTGAAGGAGGCACCTCCGACCATATGAAGTATGTATATTCTTGATCAGGACTAACAGCCGAGTCGATCTAGCCATGTCCGTCTGTCCGTTTCTACGCAAACTAGTCTCTCAGTTTTGAAGCTATCTCAATGAAACTTTATAGTTAGCCTTCTATATACTCTCACTCGTATATATGTCGGAACGGACCAGATCGGACGACTATATAGTATAGCTGCCAAAGGAATGATCGGAAAATTTTTACAAAAAAAATTAGAACATTTTTAGTTTTCAATAGAATTGGTTCAAATTTGAGATATAGCCATTTTACTATACTCTACAATTTTGAATAAAATTTTATGAAAATCGGACTATTATATCATATAGCTCCCATAGGAACGGTCGAGAAATTAATACAATTAACAAGAAAGGAAGCTAACTTCGGCACGCCGAAGTTTATATACCCTTGCAGATAGAACTTCTATGAATAAAAAACCATACAATACAAATTATATATCTTTGTGTTAAAAAACAATGAAGTAATACCTGCTTTCATTTCATTCACCTATACATATTATATTTGCAGTTTTACATTCACTGATTTGCATTTTTCCTCCACATCAAACGATCGTTTGTATGGCACCTATATGATATAGTAGTCCGATTTTCATGAAATTTACCACAAAATTTAAGACTTAAATTAAATGCCTATACCTAAAATTTGATGAAAATCAGTTGAAAACTGAAAAGGTTATAAATTTAATTGTATTAATTTCTCGATCGTTCCTATGGGAGATATATGATATAGTAGTCCGATTTTCATAAAATTTTATGCAAAATTGTAGAGTATAGTAAAATGGCTATATCTCAAATTTGATCCAATTCTATTGAAAACTCAAAAAGTTAAAAATTTTTAAAAATAATTTTCCGATCATTCCTATGGCAGCTATATGATATAGTCGTCCGATCCGGCCCGTTCCGACATATATACGAGTGAGAGTATATAGAAGGCTAACTACAAAGTTTCATTCAGATAGCTTCAAAACTGAGAGACTAGTTTGCGTAGAAACGGACAGACGGACAGACGGACAGAAGGACAGACGGACAGACGGACAGACGGACATGGCTAGATCGACTCGGCTGTTGATCCTGATCAAGAATATATATACTTTATATAGTCGGAGGTGCCTCCTTCACTGCGTTGCAAACTTCTGACTGAAATTATAATACCCTGCAAGGGTATAAAAAATCGATGTCAAACACGCGCAAACGCAAATAATGTTGTTTTTATCAAAAAAAGTCATAAAAAATGGCATGCTTTGTTTTGATGCCAATCTCTTAAACAGAAGCATTTTGCTTTGACTTTTGGTTTCTAATATGACATAAAAACCCAAAGAGTCAATATAAAATGCAAAAGGACATTTGCGATTACCAATAGTCGTACAGTTTTAATTTAATTTATCGCTTTCCAAAATGTTGCGTGCGACCGGGACTAAAATTGAATTTAACCAAGAAAGGAAGCTAACTTCGGCACGCCGAAGTTTGTATACTCTTGCAGAAAGAACTTCTTTGACTAGGAATCCATACAATATAAATTATTTATATTTGTGTTAAAAACAATGAAGTAATACCTGCTTTCATTTCATTCACCTATACATATTATATTTGCAGTTTTATATTCCCAAAATTGGTATTTAGTCGTCTGATTTTTATGAAATTTTTTAAGACTAATATAAAATGGCTATACCTCAAATTTGATGAAAAACAGTTGAAAACTGAAAAAGTTATAAATTTAATTGTATTAATTTCTCGATCGTTCCTATGGGAGCTATATGATATAGTAGTCCGATTTTTATAAAATTTTACACAAAATTGTAGAGTATAATAAAATAACTAAATCTCAAATTTGATGAAATTCTGTTGAAAACTGAAAATGTTATAATTTTTTTTTAAAAATTATCCCATCATTTCTATGGCAGCTATATGATATAGTCGTCCGATCTGGCCCGTTCCGACATATATACGAGTGAGAGCATATAGAAGGCTAACTACAAAGTTTCATTCAGATAGCTTCAAAACACAGAGACTTGTTTTCGTAGAAACGGACAGACGGACAGAAGGACAGACGGACATGGCTAGATCGACTCGGCTGTTGATCCTGATCAAGAATATATATATTTTATGTGGTCGGAGGTGCCTCCTTCTCTGCGTTGCAAACTTCTGACTGAAATTATAATACCCTGACGGGTATAAAAATAACTACTTAATATTTTTAAATCAAACAAAATTCATTATTAAGAGAATTCAAGGGTTCAAAATCGCCCTTAGCACCAATTATAGTGCTAACCAAGAGCTATACGTTTCAATTTTTATAAAATTAAAATAAAGTCTTGGCACATGTGTTTTTTTAGTTTGAATGCGTACGAATGTCGCATTCGACACCAGAGAATTGCCCATATTTATTTATTTAATTACTATTAGCTATTATACATAAAAATATTTATAATAAAGTAACTAATCATAGAGAGGAGTAACTAGCTACTGAGGCCTTCGACTCGATAATTAATATAACAATTTTTTTCAGTGGGGGCTTATGGCCTATCAATTAGTGAGTTATAACATGTCGTGCTGTTTAAATTAGGTGTATGATTTTACTTTTCGTTAAGAAAGATATTATTGGGTTTAATTTAGTAGTTGTTAGGGTAGCTAATAAGTTGGAGGGCAGTGTAAGCCCGAAGAGGTTGGTCCTATGTTTATGATAGTGTCTGCATGAATCTAGTATATGTTTGACTGATAGATCCTCCCCACAGTTAGGACAGTTTTACTGTCTTTCGCCGTTTAGTACGTGCCTGTGTGTGAGTTTTGTGTGTTCAGTTTTTAATCGAGTGATAATTGCGCATTTCCTTCTGTCTCACGACGCAGGGTATTTGGTATCTTTTTTTTCAGGGTTAAATTGTTTATACCAGTGGACAAATGACGGACAGTCTTCCAATTCTATGTCGAGCACTATCTGTTTGATTTTTTTCCAGATATTCTGCTGTACTCCAGGTATAATTGTATAGCACGGAGCCCTTTCGGATAACTTTGCTGCCTTGTCGGCTAACTCGTTTCCAGATATTCCTATATGCGCTGGTACCCATAGTATCCTAATTTTGGCACTATTATGTATGCAGAGGTGACGAATTTTACATAGAAGGTTGCTGTTATTGTAGAAGTTTTGGACTCCTTGCAGGGTGGAAAGACTGTCACTGCAAATGATATATCTTCCTTTTAGTTGGAGGGCAAGTTTGATTGCTTTAATAATGGCTATTGCTTCTGCAGCGAAAACCGAGTAGTGGTGAGGTAGTAGGCCCCACGAAATAATTATTCCGCGTTCGTCTACCACTGCGAAGGAGGTTGTGGCTTCTGACTTGGATCCATCCGTATAGAACCACTTCCGATCAAAGTTGTGACTGGTGTCCTAGATTTTTTCAGGACATGGAGTGAAGTGTCAATGGTCGTGGAGCGAAATGTGATAAGGAGGAAGGATCTTATTTAGGTTAGATGGCGCACACCATCCGTAGATAGGGAGGCCATACTCGATTTTGGATGCCATCAAGGCTCTCGTCGCTTGTATAAGTGTTGTGGAGTGAATTAATGAGCGCTTAGTTATTAAGAATTTAATAATGTTATTCCTATTGTTAAGTTTTATTCTAAGATCTATACACAGTTGTTTGAATGTGAGTCGTTTATTGATAGTCAGGCCGAGAATTTTAAGAAATGGTACGAGTTCTATGTCAATTTTATTGAAAAATAATTATGGATATGTACAGAGCTGTTTTTTGCAAATATGAAAGAGTTCACATTTATTTACAGCAAGGGTAGCACCGGAGGTGTTTCCCCATATTTGAATTTCATTAAGAATATCTGTGAACTTATGGTTGAGTGAATTGGTATTCTTACATTTGCTAAAAATAATGGCATCATCTGCATAGATTGAAAGGTTAAATTGCATATATCTTAAAATGATGTTATTTAAGGATTGGAAGGCAATCATGAACAACACCACAGAAAGGGGCGATCCTTGTGGGATGCCATTGTGGAGAGTATAGAACTTAGATAGAGTGTTGTTTACTCTTACTCGGATTGAACGGTTGATAATGAAGGCCTTCGCTAAGTTGAAGTTCATTTGACCTACCCCCACTGGGAAAGTTGATCCAGTAATGTATGCACCCCATGTGATCAAAAGCTTTTTCGAAATCAGTTGCCAGAATGGTAACATGATTTTTGGGGGAAAGGGCATCAGATGCATAATGATGGAGATGCACAAGAGAATCAAGGGTGCTACGCTGTTGTTTAAAAGCTGATTGGTGGGGGCTGATAAGTTTTTGTTTTGTAATAAACCACATAAGTCTTTTGGCTAACATTTTTCAAGGGTCTTGGTTAAACAGGGAAGGAGAGAAATGGGTCTAAAGGAAGATATTTCGTGGGTTGGTTTATTTGGTTTTAAAATTGGGATTATAATGGCGGATTTCCAGACGTGGGGGTAGGAGTCTTTACCAAGCATTTCATTGTACATTTCTAATAGGCAATACTTATGGGGCCCATCCACAGTAGAACATGTTGGCCGAGCCGCTCGTCGAGCAAAAATTTCATTTGCCACCAACTAGTGGCAACATGCTCGCAAACGTCATTTGCTGGCAGATCTTTGAGAAGCTAACATGGCAACGGACAACGACAACGCCACTATAATTGCACTTTTGGCAATTAATGCTTAATGAAAATAAAGTTTTCAATTAAAATAAATAAATTGTTTTGACATTTTAGAGCTGCGCTATCACGTGTTGTCGCTTCAAACGTTTGCTTCAAATGATGTTCGTGCCAACGTTGCCATCCATTGTCGAGCATGTTGTTGCGAACACATGCAAGATACATAGAATCATGGTACAATTATAATTATTATAATTGTATTATGCAAAGAATGATTTCTATTTCGTTCGAGCGGCTCGACGAACACGAAATTTGTTCGCGAGCACTACCAACATGTTGTTTTGCGGAGACTTCATCTAGCGACGTCTTATAGCTCAGCTGAATTAAATGCATGAGTCCGCTGTTTGTGCTTTGCGCAATGAAAATCAGTAACAGCCGACAATACAAGCTGATTCCACTGAAGTAACTTCCATAAAAATGGAGACCACCATGTCCAAAAAGTCATATTTGCTTATAAGAAATTTCTTTAAAAGCTAAATATGCTTCGCCTTATTTCCAAGCTTCCAAGCAAACCATAGCACAGTCCCGACCATAGGCCAAAAATAAAAAAATTGATTTTGAGTTATTTTACCGAAAACCGATACTATGATCAGTTAAGTTTCCAAACTTTGCTGTGCAACACTTTTTTCCCGATATTTTCACGGAATTTTCCAACATTGGAACGCAAAGATCGAATGTGTTTGTGTTTTGTGTGTTTTGACCAAATTCTGTTGAAAACTGAAAATGTTATAATTTTTTTTTTTGTAAAAATTGTCCGATTATTCCTATGCCAGCTATATGATATAATTGTCCTATTTGATTAAAATTTGCTAAGCGTATATAAAACTACACCGAACTTATACAAGTAGTCTGGAAGTTTAGATAACATACAGTGGATCACAGCTTATTTTTTGCAGAGGTAAACTTGAAATTCAAATTCTTATAGCAAACAAACGGAACGAGATATAAAAAAAATTTAAATGCTGTTTTGTAAAGTTTGATTAAGGCATTTATTAACACTTTTAATTTTTTGAATACCATTAGTTAGCTCTTAAATTAAAAAAAAAAAAAACTAAAAATACGGACTTTTTTCATGTCACAGCTTATTTCATGCAAGAACTTTAAGTACACTAAATTTTAATTTGTTAATCTAAATTAACTTATTCTTATTGCAATCTACTGGAGAAGATATCAGCTTGTATATTTTTCACGTTTTGGCGTTTAGTTACATTGAAAAAAAAAAATTTTTCTTTGATTTCCCAAAATGAGCTCGCGTACACCCATGGAGCAGAGCAAATTGGTCCAAAATCATTTAAAAAATGGAAAACCTAAATTTAATTTTGCTGAAATTATCAACCTGAGCTCTAGTACTGTCCAATATATCTAATGCTTCGATCGAGAAAATCTATTCGAAGGTAAAGGCCAAAATTCTCAAAATAAAAATTTTACAGATACAGAAAAGGCGAATTACACGAAAAAAACTAATTAAATTGGTTAATTAATCGCCAAAATTGGGCACCAAAACTTAAAGTAGATATTTAGCATGAAATGGGAAAAGGTGTCCTGATAACACAACTTTAATGACTATGTAGCCCGCAA
Organism: Drosophila serrata; assembly: GCF_035046125.1. Taxonomy (NCBI): domain Eukaryota; kingdom Metazoa; phylum Arthropoda; class Insecta; order Diptera; family Drosophilidae; genus Drosophila; species Drosophila serrata. The sequence goes on along the minus strand of NW_028257199.1, from coordinate 90,255 downwards.
AAAGCCTTTTATTGGGCAGAAGAATCAGAAGCACAGACTTAAATGTTCCAAGGACCATGTAACTAACCTTTATCGATGATGATGCGTGATGTTATTTTCATAGACGAGTCCAAGATAAACATTTTTTGTCAAAATTGGGACGGATGGAATGCATCAACTAAATACAGAGCTGCACAATAATACGGTCAAGCATGGCGGCATCCGGAGTTGGAATCTTGCCGTTAATCTAGGGAACTATGGACAAACATATACATATATGTAAGTACCTTCAATTATTGAAGAACAACTTTGACCAGGACGCCAAGAAATTGGCCTGATCTAAACGTCATTGAGAATTTGTGGCCAACCAAAATGAACTCAAAACAGCCCTCTTAGAAGAATGGTCCAAGATTCTAAAGGAATGAACAGAAAAATTGGTTTCTTCGATGGAAACTCGTTTTAAGGATGTAATTACGCAATATGGAGGCCAAACAAAATATTAAGTTTATTATTATAATTATTATTTTTTAAGATCAAGGTGTTAGCATAAAATAAGCTGTGGCATGAGAAAAGTATGTATTTTTTTTATTTTAGTATTAAGCGTTATATAATGGTATTTTAAAATAATGAATTGTCTTAATAAATGCCTAAATCCTACTTAACAAAACTGCATTTAAAATTTGTTGATATCCCTTAAAGTTCGTCAACTATACGAGTTTGAATTTTAAGTTTACCTCTGAACGAAAAAAGCTGTGAGCCACTGTACATATGTACCTCTAAGAATAAAAAAAAAATGTCTTACTATTGTAATTTTGTATTTATAATCGAACGTTCCAATATAATATAGACGTTCGATATGGCCCATTTTTTGTAACATATATTTATATTTTTTTTTTTTATTTTGGGGAAAATTTTGTTACAATAAAACAACTAAACCATTCCAGCCGAATCACTGTGCTTTGACAACTGCCGAACTGACTTCTGTTCTGACTTTAATTTATAGTAGTATTATTTTATTTATTTATTTATATTAATATTTATCATATATGTAAAGTATTGAGGTACAGTCGGACAGAGGATACACATTTAATTTCGGTATGAATGGAGTTCGACCGATCGAGAGAGCAGAATAGAAGTCATCAGAAGCAGTCGCATTTTCGGGTGTCGTTTTTGAATACAATTCTAATAGAAAGCTTATAGAAGTCGTTTAAGCTGAATATCAGTTGTCAATGTTGCTAAAGTCGTCTGAAGTTGTTGTTTAAAGTTTCCAATAGTTTATATAATCCCGCACACTTATGTTAAATTAATCTCAGCATACTAATTCTAAATAAACTATATAATACAAACTCTACATATACACATACACAACATAAACAAACTAAATCATAGTCAAATAAAATAAAATACTCTTATATAGAATTTTAACTGCACGAACCAAAATTAACAAAGGGAAATAGAAATAGAAAGCGGGGCAATAGATACAGAAGCTGGGCCTAGCAGAAGAGAGAACAGGGAACCATTTGAGCCACATATGAAAATCGACGGAATTGGAGTTACTGATTTTGATGTAGGTAGCGTAGAGGAACATGCCCATGAGGATTGTGATTTAAGAACATAATTAAAACATTTAAATTTAAAGCATAAGCCAACACGACCATGTGCCTTAGGTCTTCTTGAGCCCTTTTACAAATTCAACTGTTAAAAAAAAAAACGATATAAGTAAAATAGCTGGTGGATCCTATTTACATATCGAATTATCAAAGCAGTTAAGTAAAATGTCAGTATTTTCCCAATTGCCGGATGTACTTAATATCGATTTAAACATTTTTAAAAGTTCCCGGGCGCTGCTATGGCCCATTCTTATTCGTATTAATGATGTCCAAGGCCTCCCTGTTTTTTCAATTGGAGTTTTTTCGGGTCATACTAAGCCTTCTAATTGTGACACTTTTTAATAAAAATTTGTGTCCTAGTTGTCAAAAATGATTAACCATTTTAAATAAAATAATTGGTTTGGAAATTAGAGCCATCGTTTGCGATGCACCTGCTCGTGCATTTATTACAGGCACGCCTGGACATACTTCTAGCCATGGGTGTAGTAAATGCACTCAAGTAGAAAAAAAGTAGATTCTGTACTGACATTCAGCACTGGACGTGGTGAATTGATATCAGATGAAAACTTTTGTGAGAGGACTTACCGTCACCATCATAAAGAATACTTAAAAAACAGTCGGCTTAGAAATTACGATTAAAATGTTAACTTAAGTTCCTCTTGACTGCATGCACCTTATTGAATTGGGTGTCATGCGAAAATTTTTATTTAGAATTTTAAATAATGAAGTTAATCTATATATATACATATATAAAAATGCTCTGTTCGTGTCTACATCCTTCATAGACTCGAAAAGTTCTGAACCGTTTAAGCCCAAATTTTTACACAACATGCGTTGAGGTTCCAGCTCGGTTATTGACTACTTTTGATGTTGATAGCTTATCTGCGGTGGCGAATATATCTATTTTTTTTTGCGTTTCCAAGTGCCCCTACTGCTGCGCCATCTACAGGCAGCCAGCTGAATCAAAGCATTTCCTGTCAAACATTCAAAACATATTGAAAGAAGAAACTTGAAAAGTTCTGAACCGTTTAAGCCCAAATTTTTACACAACATGCGTTGAGGTTCCAGCTCGGTTATTGACTACTTTTGATGTTGATAGCTTATCTGCGGTTGCGAATATATCTATTTTTTTAGCGTTTCCCGTGCCCCTACTACTGCGCCCTCTACAAGCAAATCGAACCATTTCCTGTCAAACATTCAAAACATATTGAAAGAAGAAATTGGAGATACAAATTTTATTTTTTGTTCAGGTTCAGTAAGAAACGAAGTCATGCCACCAAAGAAGTCGAGATTGGGTCGTCGTATTCGCAATACAGAAGCAAAAAGACGTAAGATTACGAATATGACTGACGAAGAACGAGCCTCCATCCGAGAGACGCGGCTGCGCGATGAACTTTTACTCATACAGGTTAATGGTTCGGAGGACCGATTGCAATCATATATTGAAATGTCGTCAGTTGTTTCATCAGTACATTGTCGATATGTATGCAAAAATTGAAACAACGGTTGCTGTTCCTCCGATTGAATCAGAAGAAACTTCGGTCCGAGGAATATACCCATTTGCGGGATGCTGTGATGAATGACCGTAATACAACCAACGTTGGAAAGCTCACGATTTTACCATCCTCATACATAGGTAGTCCACGCCACATGCATGAATATGCTCAAGATGCCCAGGCATATGTTCGTTGCTACGGCCGTCCAGACTTATTTATCACCTTCACATGCAATCCAGCTTGGGACGAGATAGTACAGCTGTTATTTCCTGGACAATCATATAGGGATAGGCATGACATCACAGCCCGTGTTTTTAGACAAAAGCTCAAGTCACTGATGGATTTCATTGCGAAACATGAAGTTTTTGGATCTGTGCGGTGGTAGAATGGCAGAAGAGAGGATTGCCGCATGCGCACATACTGATTTGGCTGTATGATAAAATTACTCCACACGAAATTGACAATGTGATATGCGCTGAGATTCCACGGGCAGAGGTTGATACAGATTTGCATGCAGTTGTCATCAAGAACATGATCCATGGCCCATGTGGTACCCTCAACCGAAGTTCACCAAGCATGGTAGACGGGAAGTGTTTCAAGCGATATCCTCGAGCATTTACAGCCAACACCGTAACAGGGGAAGATGGATATCCTCTGTATAGGAGACGGTCAACTGAAGATGGAGGGACTTCGGCAACTTTAAACATGAGAATTGGTGATATTGAGGTAGACAATCGTTGGGTGGTTCACCACTATTGTCAAAATCATACAAAGCGCACATCAACGTAGAATATTGCAATTCCGTGAAATCGATTAAATATATCTGCAAGTACGTGAATAAAGGCAGCGATATGGCAGTTTTTGGTGTTCAGGCAGAAAATGGTGACAGCAATGCAGTACGAGTTGTCGATGAAATATCTCAATACCAGGCTGGAAGATACATAAGCAGCAACGAGGTTGCATGGAGAATTTGTTCGTTTCCCATTCATGAACGCTATCCAGCTTTAGTTCACTTGGCAGTCTATTTGGAGAATGGTCAACGTATCTATTTCACAGAAAGAAATGTGCAAGAAAGAGTCCTGAATCCGCCAGCGACAACTCTGACTGCCTTCTTCACCTTATGCCAGGAAGATGATTTTGCCGGAACATTGATGTATTCAGAAGTGCCCTCTTAACCACAATATGCCACAGAGAAACGTGGCAGGGTACAGCTAGTAATGAATATAAAGCTTCCAGGCCAAGTTAAAAAATATCAGAATGTTTAAAAAGGTACGTTAAGGTACGTCCCAGCCCAATTTGCTCGAAAGCTAATAACATTGAATGATTTGCCGCATTAGACAATTCCTTTTAAACACTGGCGTTGTAGCTCTTAGAGATACAAATTATTATGAATTATGAATTCCTTTTGTTACACTGCGCATGCAGGTCCAACATTAATACTGTCTAAAATGTGTTGGATCTATTTCTGACGAATTTTCCCATCGTTTTCTGGAATAAGTAGTGTGTCATACAATGTTAATGGCTTACTTCATGTAAAAGAGGCCATACAGCAAATCGGTGATCCGGTTTCAGGCTCTTCTTACTCATTCGAGGACTACCTTCAAACTCCTAAGCGGTTAGTCCGAAAGCCAACACAAAGGGACGTACACTCAAAATAAAAGGCCAGATAGTTTTTGTTATGTAGGAGAACAAATCCCAATTGAGTTAGATAGTTTTGGAGAGGATGCATATGGTATTTTTATTTTACGCAAGATATTTTTAGAATTGTATAGTTTATCTGAAGATATCTTAAATATGGCAGCAGATTTAGAGAGATTAAGGGTATCAGATAAGGTTAGAAAAGCAATAGCGATGCCATTTAAATTTACATTTTTCATAGATTTCCCTTTCTTAATTTTATTTTGTTTTTTTTCGGAGGTGTTTAGTCCGTAGGCGTATTTTTATATTTTTTATATTTATATTTTTAAATATGAATCTGGAATGCCTTAAGCGACGGCGCACAGTGGTTTAACTTGTAGTGAAGTGCGGAAAAAAATTAAATAACTTCCCAAAGTCTCAATGCATTGACACAAAATTGTTTAACTCGGGGGTTCTTGGGGTCGCCTGCAGTCGGATTAAAAAAATTCAAAATGGCGGATCCAATATGGCGGAAATTTTTATTTTTTAAGTGATCGGATTTACTTGAAATTTTATACATGGGCGCTTTTGGGATCGCTGACTACGATTCTGAAGTCAGATATTTTATTATTTTTTTTTTACTTTTTATGTTTTTATTTATTTTTTTTAATTTTTTTCTTTAAATTTGTGAGTGAACGGAAACAACTATACAATTTTTGAAAATAACTTAATCATCGTTACAGACTGACACTTCTTATATGGCCAAGCATGAGTTTCTAGCTTTTGGAAGTACCGACTGAGCATGTTCATATGTGTATAAAGCTGACCAAGTCTTTTTTATTTTACCAGCAAAGTTATAATTAACTTTAAAAAAGGTTAAAAATAATCTTTAAATACCTAGTTTATTTTTTTTTATTTATGTTTGAAAAAATATTTCTTTAATACGAAGTGCACAGTAACTCCTTGGCCTCGTCAGTCATAAGCAAAAAATTATTTTTTGGTTTTGGCTTTAAAGAGTTTATCAACGGATCTGAACATAAATAGATCAAGTGCAAGACGTCTTCGTTTGTCGAAATTCTGTAGTGTTTTCTAGTATGATATCTGCGAAAATACTTATAGTCTTTATTTCTGCATTATTGTGCTTCCTCTGATAAAGCTCCTACTGGGAAAATGCATTTTTAAAAAATGTGTTCTCCATGAACGAGGACTTTGTGGACGGTGGAAGGCATATTATACCATGGATATTTTTGAATATATAACTTGGCTGTTTCCATGGCATATTCTCCAAATTTTTTGGAATCGGCAGCTTCATTGCAGGTCATAACTTCTAATATAATTGCAAAAGGACGAATGAGTTATTCACTGACTCCAGTTATTTTTGAAGTAACAATGAAATCAGAAAAAAATCTTCTTGAAGTGTTTCCGTCATTTGTAGTTCCTGTTCCTTGTTTCCCTATGTCAACCAATATTTCTAATTCCTCTCGAAGTTTTGGTTGAATGCATTGTTTTCGTTCTTCTTTAACAATTTTCGTTGTTTCATTGGTCCGCCAAGATTTAAAAGGTAAATTATACGCTATATTGAAAATGCATTGCATGAATCTAATGCGTGCATGCAGTGGAATCATCCCAAATTTTAACGATTCTTCATTGACCTGCTTGGTTTATGTTAGGCTTAGCTTATTCATTTGTGATGTAGTACATCCACAAATATTAGTAACTGATTGCGCAGTTTTTTTTATCAATCATACTGAAAATAAGGACATGTTTTACCTTGAATGAACGATTGTTTTTAATAACTGTAGTCTCTTGCAGGTTACGAATGTCGGCATCTATATTTCGTTTGTTTTCGGAAATAACAGCTGATGTTTCTTTTATAAATTCAAATTTTAAGCATCTTGTTAAAGATGGGCGATCATTTTGCCATACTATATTTTCTCCACAAGTTATTTTTAATGGAACTACAGATGTTATGAACATGTTAGTATCTAAAATATCTTCATCAATAAATTTTTGATGGTATTGGATCTGGCTAGAAGCACCATCAGAGCCCCATTTACTGAAAAGGGTCAAAGATTCATCGCCAATTTCATTTATTTCTCGCTCATTTTTACTTTCGAATAGGCGGTTTGTTGTGTGGTTTAACAATTCCTGTAGAGTAACTCCTACCGAGCTCTCAGTAACAGTCATTTTTTCGGGTAGCATCTTTTTTTCTCTTCTAACAGTTTGTAGTACGCTGGAAAAATGTCATGCCCCTCAGTTTTTAGTACTTGCCTCAAGATCTCGTATTGTCCTTTGACAAGTCAGCCTGAACATATGTATAATGCCAGTGCCTTGTCCTCATCTAATACCGCAACTTGTTGTCCTTAGGTAGAATCATCATTTGTTTGTCTTTGATTTAATGCTGTTCGAATTTATTTTTTCTTATAACGTTTAGTACGACCTGAACATTCGTTATAAGATTTCTGAGGTCTGCCAATCTTTCTTTTTAGCGTACGGGATGCAGCTATATTTTCTTCAAGGGATACTTCGAATTTAACTGTTAGCCAAGCACAGTATTTCTTGTCAAACAATCTTTTATTTTTATAAACTTTTCTCCATATTTTAATAAAATGAAAAATAAATCGTTGCTGCACTTGATTCACAATTTTTTAAATTTGCGAGACACAAAGTATTGGGAATTCTCCTGAAAATAAGGACGCAATTTTTGAACATCTTGTCCATAAGAAATTAGTTCTGAGCACAAATCTTTATAAGGAATGCAACTTGTAGACATATTTGCAAATTTTTGACACCAGTATAAAAGCACTTATTAAATTATATAGTCTCCATCAAAACTTGAATTAAATAATTTGAAAAGCAATACTGTTCTCATTGTTTATCTCGGAAAGAAGTGCATCTTTTCTATTCGAGGCTCGTTCAACTCGCAGAATGCGAGCGGCAAGGATAAGTTCCACGCCTGAAGTTTAACGTTTGTATTTTTTCACCAATTATTTTGATCAAAAAATGGTCTTCACAGAAAACTTCTTTAGAGTTTTCTAAAAAATTTGTTCACGAAGCGTTTGAAGTTTTTGTCTATTTTATTTTGCAACCACTTGAATAATAATTTTACCTGTTGTTTAAAATAAACGCATCTACTTTTAACTGACACAGTCGTGACAAGCACACTTTAAGGAATATTCTTTCCATTTCCATTTGAGAGCGAGAGAAACATAAAAAAAAAAATAATAATTAAAAACGAGAAAATAATCGGTTATATATGTATATAAAAAATCTGAAAGGAATTAAACTTTTTCATAAAAAAGAAGAAATGCGGAATCTTATTTCCTATAAGAATAAGATATTCAAAAAAATAAAATTTTAAACTCGAATTTTTAGTGACCAGGGGCTAACATCCCCACCACTTTTAAATCTATGTCAGGTTCTTGCACGGGACCGCTCAATTACATATGGGCAATTCTCTGGTGTCGAATGCGACATTAGTACGCATTCAAACTAAAAAAACACAGGTGCCAAGACTTTATTTTAATTTTATAAAAATTGAAACGTATAGCTCTTGGTTAGCACTATAATTGGTGCCAAGATCGATTTTGAATACTTGTTCGTTTTCAAGATATTCATTAAAATGTACTGCATTCGCACGCGACAAAAACAAAAGTTACATCAGCGAAACGTGATGAAAAATTGTAGTACAATAAATTTTAATGAATTACGCAATGAATTCTCTTACTAATTATTTTGTTTGATTTTAAAATATTAAGTAGTTATTTTTTAAATTCAATTTTAGTCCCGGTCGGACGCGACATTTTGGAAAGCGATAATTCAAACTAAAACTGTGAGAATAATGGTGATTACATAAGTCCTTTTCCACTTTATATTGACTCTTTGGGTTTTCTATGTGATATAAGAAAACAAAAGTCAAAACCAAATGCATTTGTTTAAGAGATTGACATCAAAACAAAACAAGCCATTTTTTATGACTTCTTTTTGATAAAAACAACATTATTTTCGTTTGCGCGTGTTTGACGTCGATTTTTTAAAATTTATTTTTGAAAATGAAAAATTCTCTTTGTCTTTATTTTTTACGTAATCATGTTAAAAATACTCGTTTTAAAGCATTTTTAAGTTTTTGGCCGCGGTAGACCTTTCTGGAGAATTGCCCATATCTAAGACGTATGTGTAAAAGGAGTGTCTACGTAACTGTATATAACTGTACAATGCATAATGTTCATACATATGTTTATCCTGCTCTTGCATTTGATAAAACGCTCGCAGGTTAAAAATAACGGTATATTCGAAATGTATAGAAGAAAATTCTTTAATATATTTTCGTAAAATATAATATTCTAAGATCCACTTCATTATTAAAAATTAATTATAAAAAAATTAATTTGTTTTTTATACTTCGAGCGAAAATTAAAATTTTTTAAGTTTGTCGGCTTATATCGTCGAAACTACTGACCGAATCGAAATGTTTTAAGAAAATCATGTATAGATAAATTTATTAGCTTTCATTTGATACCAAATTTATGTAAATTGAATACTTGAATATGGAGTTATTACCATATACATATATGGAAATAAAAATTTAAACATTTTCCAAAGTCATCAGACATTATATAAAATATAATCTGAAATTGCAAATTTACGCAGCTGAAACTTAAATATCTTTTTAAAAACAGTATAATAAACCAAAAAAAAAAAAAAAACATACCATACCTTGGAGGTACTTGTAGGTAATTTTATAGCTCTACAAATTCTAATACAAAAAGTTAAGCATTTGATAAGTATATTGCAATAGCCTCCGAATTTTGATATTTTTTGTGAATTATGGCCTTAGTATATAAAAGAGTCTGGACAATATACAAAAAATGAGTTACAAATTATATGCACATTATAATTTGCAATAATCTGAAAGTATTAAATTTCACTACAAAACACTTTAAAGGCTTTCAGACCTTATATATGCATGTATCATTAAAATAATGTAATATTACATATTGGACAGCATAGATTACTTATTTTACGCGACAATCGTGTTTAAAAAACTTTTAAATTCACATTTTTATATTTTGAATTTTTTCCTTAAATTGACCACTGTGCGGCGCTTAAAGTATCTTTAGAAGATTCACCTTCCATTGTCCGATGACAAAAAAAGAGTATTTTATGCAAATAACATAAAAGAACACACAAAATCATAAATATGTACATATGTTTTTCTGTTTTGATTTTGTTTTAGATACGCATAAAATGGAGCCAGATACTTAAATTTAAAAGTTGGCGTTTGATGTTAAAGGTAAGTAAATCAATTAAAATTGAATTACTTTTTAATTGTTCCCCTTATTTCTTCTTTTATAGGATGATTTTTTAATACAGTCGCAGAAAGAAAAGAAAAATGCAATCGATCGCCTAGTTCAAATGTTCGAGGAGCTGGAACAGAAGGTGCAGGTCCAAACTAAGATTTTAGAGAAAAACACAAAAGCGCTAGAATCAATTTCAAAGGAGTTGGCGTCCATGCAGCACGTCTCAAGATTGACTGCATTGCTGGAGGTCTTCCTTAAGGGAAAGACCAAAAGCAATGCAGTCAACTTTGAGTTCCCTTAAAAGGACGAGGAGGCTTTAGTCGCCCTGGAGTTTAGCATAGATCCGAAGAACAAAGAATTATGTAATATTCATAAATAAAATATTTGTAAAATATATAGTATATTTTTGCAGACCACCGCTGCAACCAAACTGCTGAAGAGGATTACAATCTCAAAATCAATTAAAACTGCGCGGAACGCGGACCTGCTTCTCAGTTACAACATTAAAGGGGTCAGCGGAAAAAAGAAATTAATAGACTTCCCAAATTTCTTTTTTGTTTTAATTGGTATGTTTTTTTTTCATAATGTTCATAATGTAGGAATACATTAACCGATTTCCATTTATTTTCATAACAGAAACTATTTCTAGCTTGGAGGACCAGAGCCAGCATCTCTGAATTTTCCAACAATTCCTATTTGATTCCTAAGGGAAATCCGTTACGATTCTTTGGTAATTCCGCCTGGTTTTTTTTTGAGATTCGTATCTGATTCTAAATTCACCTACGAAAACTGCTTGATTCCGTTTGGAATTCCTGGCTGATTCCACTCAGAATCCTGTTTTAAATTCCCTTCTGATTCAGGGAGGACATCGAGTCGAAATGCACTATTTTGTTTTGTTTTAGTTTCCTGAAGAGTATTACATAAAAAAATTACAACTTTTTCATTTAGTTAACTTAAAAATGAAAAAATCTTAACATTTTGTTTCACAAACGTCATGATATACCTTTATAACTTAAACTTAATAGTTAATTTAAACCAACCAACCAAAGGCGAGTGTTTAAGGCCGTTTGTTTCGGAACATTAATTTTCTTTTTTAATTTCTTTTAAGAATGTCAATATACACTTTATGGTCCATTATTACATCAATAAATTTCATGTTGCCAACGCCTGCATTGCCAATACAACCCCATACCATTACTCCTCCTCCACCATGCCTTACAGTTTAAATTGTGTATTTTGATTTAAACCGGTTTAAAACGGCCATCTGATCCAATTATGTTATATTTTGAATCGTCGCTAAAGATAATATTTTTCCAGAAATAGACAGAATGATTCTTGTACGCCTTAGCAAAGTTATGTTTCAGACGGGCATTTTTTTCTGACACGTGTGGCTTTTTACGTGGTGTACATATGTACATATATGAGCCAAAGCTGAATTCTTTTATAGTTCTACGGATCGTTTCTGGACGGACATCCTTCTTCAGAGTTGTCTTTACGAATTCACTAATCTAAACAGCTCTTTGAAAGGGTTCCTTGACCACAATGTGTGTGATTGAGCGTTTATCTCCATCGCTTAATTTTGGTGGACCGACACTTCTTTGGGTATTTTCAACTCGACCCTCGTTTTTAAAACTCACTATGACATAGTGATGCAAGTTCGACGGAAAACCTCGATGTCGATGTCCGATGTTTTCAAAATTACCATCGATGCATCACTTAACATCGCACTATGGTCCAGAAGTTGATTTTTTTGGCATAAATTCGAAATTTTCATGTTTATATTTTGTATTTTTGATTTAAAATTATTAAAGTTAAAATATCAAACATAAACAAAACTAAGAAAATATGCTTTACAAGCTTCTCTGAAGTTTTTTATGAGCTTTCGAAACCACACAATCGAATAGCTGTTTGGTAATAAGAAATTGGCGGCAAATTGCTGTGTTTACTTTTTTACGTGAAAATAAAAATTCTTTGTCCGAACAAACTATTGATAGTAATGGAAATTGTAAATCAAGGTATGTATTTTTTACTGAATATAGTCTGTTAATGTGTAGTCTTAGTGTTTGTGTTTTGTTTAATGTTCAATTTATGTGTATTTTCTATAGAAAATTAACATGCGTCCCTTGTGTTTCGTGGAAAAAATCTAACGACCTGACGGCTGCTGACAAAAACTAATTACTTCAGTTTGTACTAAAATATGTCGTTCTTTATCGGTAATTAACAACTTTTCCCCGTTCGTCCCCCTTTTCACGCAATTCCGCAATATTTAGCGACGTTCGAATTTCGCCATAGCGATCTCTTCGATATTTGGCTCAGCAATAATCGCAAAATATCATCTGTGTTAGATTGCATTTATGAGAAAATGAGCCATTACCACGTCGAAGATGATAAAAAATTAGAAATCAATAAAAAAAACAAGTAATTTTGAATCAATTATTAAAAAAATGACTACCAAAATGCAACTATATGGTCGAACGTTTTCAGGAAAAAATGTATGCATAAATACCCGTGGTGCCCCATGTCACCAATGATTCACAAAATATTAGTCCACGGTTTTCAAATAAATAATTCAACGTTAGTTCCACTAAGATGCTTAGGCGAAAATGCTTCAGAAGCCCGCAATTAAATCTATAAAAAAGACCGACTCTCACACGCAAGGAAAAATAGCCGAATCAATACTATGACTGACATTTTCCACAGGGCGATCGATTCCTCGGATCCGTTACTATCTAGTGTCTGTTTAAGGGAAAGAGAACGAAAAAACACCAAAAAAAGCAATTCCCAAAGAAGTATTAAGCCTTCTGGAGCTGCCGTCAACCGAGAACAACATCCCATTTGAAAAGGAATTGCAATCTGATTGTGATTCGGATGACGACTTGAACGAAGGCAGCTCAATAATACTAGAAGAAGAAGAATAAGAATATAATGTTTAAGACAAAACCCATACATAACATATACATATGTATATATATAAATGTAAGTATATTGTCTGAATTCAGCTTCATACTCAATTTCTAATTATAATACTACGAATCTGTTCGTATGGGAGGCAATAGAGGGCGTGGTCTCACAGACTCAAAGTTTTTTTTTACATTATTGTCTTTCTGAAAAATTATAATGTGCAAAGTTTTAGATCTGTAACTCTATCTTTTGAATTTATGCCAAAAAAATTGACTTCTGGACCATAGTGCATCGGTATAAAAAAAAACATCGTAAAACATCGCTAATCAAAACATCGAGGTTATGAGAGGTGGAGAACTATCGATGGTCGTCGCCGATAGTGATAGTGATAGTCGATAGTGAGCGATTGTTTTTCTCAAACAATCGAAAGTGTCGATAGTACTTTCGGTAGTGTGATGCTTTTTAATTGTTAAATGTAAAAAAGCTATAAAATAAAATTTTAACAAAACTATTATATTTTTAAGTCTTTAAAAATAAAAAATACATTTAATTTGTTGCTTCATTATATTTTTAACTCTTAAGATTGCGAATTGGAAGCCCGAATCGACCGGCGACTTAAATTAATGTTGACAAATAATTTGGAATTTCGCTTAATAAATTCTCGTTGGTCCTGTTAAAAGGCAGACTAGGGATCCGGTTCGACAAAAGAGGCGGGGAAGAGTCCGGTTTTGGGAGTGCGCGCATGCTTGCCCTTGTACCAGCGGTTCTTCTGCTTGCGCTGCACGTAGATTATTTCGTCCACATGCAGCTCCAGCTCGATGTTGGGGTCACGGAAGAGGCGGGTGCTAGGGGTGGCGGTGAAGCCGCCTTGCTGTACATGCTACGGAAGGTGGCTGCATCTACGGATTGCCTTGCGCTGCGTTAAATTCCAATAGTTAGTGAGGTTTGTAGCCTCTTAGTATTACACTCAACGAACCAAATTAACTGCGGACGCTCCTTGTTGCTCTTAATGCGCTGGGATCCGTAGGAGACACTGCTACTGGTGGGTGCCGGCAGCTGCTTGGGCAGAAACGGTTGCTGTTGTCCTGCCAATAGAGTAGTTGCTGTCGTTGTGGCTGACTGTGCTGTAGTTGACTGGGACACGTTCCGGATCTGAAGAAATACAAAATTACACATTAACGTCAAATTGAATATGATATTCTGCCAAGCACTTACCTCACGTGCACTGGATGTAGTTTTGCTGTTGGCTTAGTTGTGATTTCAATATTGGGACTGATGGCTTCCTTCGGTGCTTGCTGCAATGATTCTGCCGGTGATTTTGAGCACGTTTTCATATGCGTTAGACTTCCAATCAGGCTTAGTACTTATGCTTAATAAACTATTTCATTTCAAATTAATAAACCATTTCAAAATAACAAACCATTTCATTCAAGGAATGGATTTCATTCATAAACATTTTCATTTGGAAAATAGATTTAAGTTGCTTCTTCGTAAAGCCATGAGTTCTTATTAAGAAATAATAACATATTAATGTTTTTCTCCTTCAGCCAAGTTCGGCGATCGGAGACTATTTGTCCGGCCTTGCTGAACATGCGCTCGGACTCCACTCCACTCCACACCACGCAGGGTACGCACATAAATTTGAGCATTACGGTTTTTATGAGCTCCAGGTCCGTTTCGTTCATCTGAAATTATAACCAAAAAACTGGATTTAGTTGATTAAGTAACTTAATATATATGAATGCTTACTTGTATCCAGATCAGAGGATCTGTATCCTGGGCTGCTACACCTCGTTCTAGGTATTGTCGTTTTACTATTATGGCATCACTTCCGCTGGTGGTTGTTTTTTCATGTGCTTTTATTTCCACAAAGTCTAAAAATATGTTTTTTTCTTTGAAGTTGTAGCTTCCAATTCCACAATAGGTTTTACGATTTGCTGAGATGCAATGACAAGCTCATTTTCCAGAAGAACGGATGCTTGCTCAGCGTTGTAATCATTGCGGAATCCGATTTTTTTGAACCTCGGATCCAAAATAGTTCCAATTCTGGTAATGCTCCTTTCCTCATATTTAAAAAGTAGAGGTGGAGAACTATCAATGGCACTATCGACACTATCGCAGCCCTGCACTATCGATAGTTTTGCGCGCGGCTTCTCACATCACAAAGAAAAACTAACCTCTTTATTTATGAGAAAAAGTTCAAAAAAACGCGTAGTGATTATATATTTCTATATTTTTTTAGATATTTAAAGCACAAAAACAAACATGTTAAAGACTATAAATAGGCACACAAACTTAAAAAGTAATAATGCTTTCATAACAGTCTTTTGATTTAGATGGAGACCATAAATAGGCAAAAACTTAAAATATAATAATAAGATAAAAAATATTTTGATTTAGATGGAGATTATAAATAGGCAAAAAAACTTTAAAAACTTAAACTTTCATAGCAGTCTTTTGATTTGAATGAAGAATATAAAAAGGCAAAAACTTAAAAAATAATAATACTTTCATAGCAGTCTTCATTTTGTCTTAGTCTTTTGAATTAGAGAAATAATATTTTTTGTTGACGCTTTTCAAAAATAAAATGCGGCTTAGCCGATCTGGGGCTGTCCTATTTCTTTTTCGTGTTAACACATTAGAAGCTGCTGCTACTCTTTCAGAGGGAACCGATGATCGCACTACAGGTAGGAATTGTAAAGCAACAGTATGCAAATTCGGATATGAATTTTTCATACCATCCCATACTTCCAATGGATTGCTATGAAATGGTGCCAATGGCATTCCCAGATAGGACATTATTTCAATGTCAATATCGCCATTGGAGCTGTGCGACTGTGCTAAATGGTGGTGATGGTTCCAGAACGAACTAGGATTGTTACTTTATGAATTTATCACGTTTTTCTTGACGTTCTCGGTGGCCATCGGTTTGACGATCGATTTTATTTTTTAAATTGAGGTTGCAGTTTCTTGAAACGCGGATCAAGAACCGTTGCCATTGATAGAATTGAGACCTAAAACAATACATCGAAAATAATTATTAACACTAAAATATATCAGATTTCAATCATACCTGCTCGATTGCGCCCATACTTTTATCAATTTCTTGTAGCAGGAAGTCCTTTACAACGATTGCGTCTGGCTTGTTCGGTGTAACATTAGCCAATTTTTTGTTCAAAATGTTTACCATTGGAATGATTGTGCTAGCTGTGCAATACAAATCTCCGCTAACTATTTTTGTTGCTTCTTCAATCGGGCTAAGCAGTGGGATGATATCATTGAGTAATTGCAACTCATTGCCGTTCAACATACACTGGTCGGCAAATATATTTTGTCATGGCGATGCCTCAGTTTCTTTTTAATTTTTTTTTATTTTAAAGAGTATTTTGACAAACTTGTTGTTTACATTGTAACTAAGTAGTATTTTTTATAAATTTATTTTAAACTGGAAATTAATAAAAAATGTATCCTCCTTTGTTGTCTATGACCTTTTCAAGGCGATTAAGAACGGAATCGATCAAGGTTTGAAGGTATTTTAAAAAAATCTCTCCAATTCATTGGGACCTCAGTGATGGTTTCAGCTTTTGTCCTGGTGATTTTATTTATTTTCGTTTTATAAGCGAACCACACATTTTCAATAATGTTGAAATCAGGACTTTGTGGTGACCAATCGAGAGTTTCAACCTGAACATCTCTTTAAAACCTATTAATCATTCTAGCGTTATGGCAAGGAGCGTTGTCCTGTTGGAAAATAAATACTTTTCCTATTAATTTTTCACCGGAGGGAAACTCATATTCATTTAAGGTTTCTAAATATCGGTTCTGGGCTATAAATCCGTCTATGGGAACCAAGTCTCCCACACCATTATATGAAACAGAACCCCAGAACATTACGCTTCTACCCTCATGGCTTACTCTTTGGCACACAGGAGCAATTTTTTACGATAATTCTTGTAAATTCGAACAAAAACTTTCTTTTGAGATTCGTAGAATTCAAATCTTCTCTTGTCCGTCTTTGACTCCGACTCCGACTTCGCATCAGGCTTAGTACTTATGCTTAATAAACTATTTCATTTCAAATTAATAAACCATTTCAAAATAATAAACCATTTCATTCAAGGAATGGATTTCATTCATAAACATTTTCATTTGGAAAATAGATTTAAGTTGCTTCTTCGTAAAGCCATGAGTTCGTATTAAAAAATAACAACATATTAATGTTTTTCTCCTTCAGCCGAGTTCGGCGATCGGAGACTATTTGTCCGACCTTGCTGAACATGCGCTCGGACTCCACTGATGTGCCGGGTACGCACATAAATTTGAGCATTACGGTTTTTATGAGCTCCAGGTCCGTTTCGTTCATCTGAAATTATAAACAAAAAACTGAATTTAGTTGATTAAGTAACTTAATATATATGAATGCTTACTTGAATCCAGATCAGAGGATCTGTATCCTGGGCTGCTACACCTCGTTCTAGGTATTGTCGTTTTACTATTATGGCATCACTTCCGCTGGTGGTTGTTTTTTCATGTGCTTTTATTTCCACAAAGTCTAAAAATATGTTTTTTTCTTTGAAGTTGTAGCTTCCAATTCCACAATAGGTTTTACGATTTGCTGAGATGCAATGACAAGCTCATTTTCCAGAAGAACGGAAGCTTGCTCAGCGTTGTACTCATTACGGAATCCGATTTTTTTGAACCTCGGATCCAAAATAGTTCCAATTCTGGTAATGCTCCTTTCCTGATATTTAAAAAGTAAAGGTGGAGAACTATCGATGGTTTGGCGCTATCGCACCGCCATCGATGGCAGCCCTGCACTATCGATAGTTTTGCGCGCGGCTTCTCACATCACAAAGAAAAACTAACCTCTTTATTTATGAGAAAAAGTTCAAAAAAACGCGTAGTGATTATATATTTCTATATTTTTTAGATATTTAAAGCACAAAAACAAACATGTTAAAGACTATAAATAGGCACACAAACTTAAAAAGTAATAATGCTTTCATAACAGTCTTTTGATTTAGATGGAGACCATAAATAGGCAAAAACTTAAAATATAATAATAAGATAAAAAATATTTTGATTTAGATGGAGATTATAAATAGGCAAAAAAACTTTAAAAACTTAAACTTTCATAGCAGTCTTTTGATTTGAATGAAGAATATAAAAAGGCAAAAACTTAAAAAATAATAATACTTTCATAGCAGTCTTCATTTTGTCTTAGTCTTTTGAATTAGAGAAATAATATTTTTTGTTGACGCTTTTCAAAAATAAAATGCGGCTTAGCCGATCTGGGGCTGTCCTATTTCTTTTTCGTGTTAACACATTAGAAGCTGCTGCTACTCTTTCAGAGGGAACCGATGATCGCACTACAGGTAGGAATTGTAAAGCAACAGTATGCAAATTCGGATATGAATTTTTCATACCATCCCATACTTCCAATGGATTGCTATGAAATGGTGCCAATGGCATTCCCAGATAGGACATTATTTCAATGTCAATATCGCCATTGGAGCTGTGCGACTGTGCTAAATGGTGGTGATGGTTCCAGAACGAACTAGGATTGTTACTTTATGAATTTATCACGTTTTTCTTGACGTTCTCGGTGGCCATCGGTTTGACGATCGATTTTATTTTTTAAATTGAGGTTGCAGTTTCTTGAAACGCGGATCAAGAACCGTTGCCATTGATAGAATTGAGACCTAAAACAATACATCGAAAATAATTATTAACACTAAAATATATCAGATTTCAATCATACCTGCTCGATTGCGCCCATACTTTTATCAATTTCTTGTAGCAGGAAGTCCTTTACAACGATTGCGTCTGGCTTGTTCGGTGTAACATTAGCCAATTTTTTGTTCAAAATGTTTACCATTGGAATGATTGTGCTAGCTGTGCAATACAAATCTCCGCTAACTATTTTTGTTGCTTCTTCAATCGGGCTAAGCAGTGGGATGATATCATTGAGTAATTGCAACTCATTGCCGTTCAACATACACTGGTCGGCAAATATATTTTGTCATGGCGATGCCTCAGTTTCTTTTTAATTTTTTTTTATTTTAAAGAGTATTTTGACAAACTTGTTGTTTACATTGTAACTAAGTAGTATTTTTTATAAATTTATTTTAAACTGGAAATTAATAAAAAATGTATCCTCCTTTGTTGTCTATGACCTTTTCAAGGCGATTAAGAACGGAATCGATCAAGGTTTGAAGGTATTTTAAAAAAATCTCTCCAATTCATTGGGACCTCAGTGATGGTTTCAGCTTTTGTCCTGGTGATTTTATTTATTTTCGTTTTATAAGCGAACCACACATTTTCAATAATGTTGAAATCAGGACTTTGTGGTGACCAATCGAGAGTTTCAACCTGAACATCTCTTTAAAACCTATTAATCATTCTAGCGTTATGGCAAGGAGCGTTGTCCTGTTGGAAAATAAATACTTTTCCTATTAATTTTTCACCGGAGGGAAACTCATATTCATTTAAGGTTTCTAAATATCGGTTCTGGGCTATAAATCCGTCTATGGGAACCAAGTCTCCCACACCATTATATGAAACAGAACCCCAGAACATTACGCTTCTACCCTCATGGCTTACTCTTTGGCACACAGGAGCAATTTTTTTACGATAATTCTTGTAAATTCGAACAAAAACTTTCTTTTGAGATTCGTAGAATTCAAATCTTCTCTTGTCCGTCTTCGACTCCGACTCCGACTTCGCATCAGGCTTAGTACTTATGCTTAATAAACTATTTCATTTCAAATTAATAAACCATTTCAAAATAATAAACCATTTCATTCAAGGAATGGATTTCATTCATAAACATTTTCATTTGGAAAATAGATTTAAGTTGCTTCTTCGTAAAGCCATGAGTTCGTATTAAAAAATAACAACATATTAATGTTTTTCTCCTTCAGCCGAGTTCGGCGATCGGAGACTATTTGTCCGACCTTGCTGAACATGCGCTCGGACTCCACTGATGTGCCGGGTACGCACATAAATTTGAGCATTACGGTTTTTATGAGCTCCAGGTCCGTTTCGTTCATCTGAAATTATAAACAAAAAACTGAATTTAGTTGATTAAGTAACTTAATATATATGAATGCTTACTTGAATCCAGATCAGAGGATCTGTATCCTGGGCTGCTACACCTCGTTCTAGGTATTGTCGTTTTACTATTATGGCATCACTTCCGCTGGTGGTTGTTTTTTCATGTGCTTTTATTTCCACAAAGTCTAAAAATATGTTTTTTTCTTTGAAGTTGTAGCTTCCAATTCCACAATAGGTTTTACGATTTGCTGAGATGCAATGACAAGCTCATTTTCCAGAAGAACGGAAGCTTGCTCAGCGTTGTACTCATTGCGGAATCCGATTTTTTTGAACCTCGGATCCAAAATAGTTCCAATTCTGGTAATGCTCCTTTCCTCATATTTAAAAAGTAGAGGTGGAGAACTATCGATGGCACTATCGATGGTTTGGCGCTATCGCACCGCCATCGATGGCAGCCCTGCACTATCGATAGTTTTGCGCGCGGCTTCTCACATCACAAAGAAAAACTAACCTCTTTATTTATGAGAAAAAGTTCAAAAAAACGCGTAGTGATTATATATTTCTATATTTTTTAGATATTTAAAGCACAAAAACAAACATGTTAAAGACTATAAATAGGCACACAAACTTAAAAAGTAATAATGCTTTCATAACAGTCTTTTGATTTAGATGGAGACCATAAATAGGCAAAAACTTAAAATATAATAATAAGATAAAAAATATTTTGATTTAGATGGAGATTATAAATAGGCAAAAAAACTTTAAAAACTTAAACTTTCATAGCAGTCTTTTGATTTGAATGAAGAATATAAAAAGGCAAAAACTTAAAAAATAATAATACTTTCATAGCAGTCTTCATTTTGTCTTAGTCTTTTGAATTAGAGAAATAATATTTTTTGTTGACGCTTTTCAAAAATAAAATGCGGCTTAGCCGATCTGGGGCTGTCCTATTTCTTTTTCGTGTTAACACATTAGAAGCTGCTGCTACTCTTTCAGAGGGAACCGATGATCGCACTACAGGTAGGAATTGTAAAGCAACAGTATGCAAATTCGGATATGAATTTTTCATACCATCCCATACTTCCAATGGATTGCTATGAAATGGTGCCAATGGCATTCCCAGATAGGACATTATTTCAATGTCAATATCGCCATTGGAGCTGTGCGACTGTGCTAAATGGTGGTGATGGTTCCAGAACGAACTAGGATTGTTACTTTATGAATTTATCACGTTTTTCTTGACGTTCTCGGTGGCCATCGGTTTGACGATCGATTTTATTTTTTAAATTGAGGTTGCAGTTTCTTGAAACGCGGATCAAGAACCGTTGCCATTGATAGAATTGAGACCTAAAACAATACATCGAAAATAATTATTAACACTAAAATATATCAGATTTCAATCATACCTGCTCGATTGCGCCCATACTTTTATCAATTTCTTGTAGCAGGAAGTCCTTTACAACGATTGCGTCTGGCTTGTTCGGTGTAACATTAGCCAATTTTTTGTTCAAAATGTTTACCATTGGAATGATTGTGCTAGCTGTGCAATACAAATCTCCGCTAACTATTTTTGTTGCTTCTTCAATCGGGCTAAGCAGTGGGATGATATCATTGAGTAATTGCAACTCATTGCCGTTCAACATACACTGGTCGGCAAATATATTTTGTCATGGCGATGCCTCAGTTTCTTTTTAATTTTTTTTTATTTTAAAGAGTATTTTGACAAACTTGTTGTTTACATTGTAACTAAGTAGTATTTTTTATAAATTTATTTTAAACTGGAAATTAATAAAAAATGTATCCTCCTTTGTTGTCTATGACCTTTTCAAGGCGATTAAGAACGGAATCGATCAAGGTTTGAAGGTATTTTAAAAAAATCTCTCCAATTCATTGGGACCTCAGTGATGGTTTCAGCTTTTGTCCTGGTGATTTTATTTATTTTCGTTTTATAAGCGAACCACACATTTTCAATAATGTTGAAATCAGGACTTTGTGGTGACCAATCGAGAGTTTCAACCTGAACATCTCTTTAAAACCTATTAATCATTCTAGCGTTATGGCAAGGAGCGTTGTCCTGTTGGAAAATAAATACTTTTCCTATTAATTTTTCACCGAAGGGAAACTCATATTCATTTAAGGTTTCTAAATATCGGTTCTGGGCTATAAATCCGTCTATGGGAACCAAGTCTCCCACACCATTATATGAAACAGAACCCCAGAACATTACGCTTCTACCCTCATGGCTTACTCTTTGGCACACAGGAGCAATTTTTTTACGATAATTCTTGTAAATTCGAACAAAAACTTTCTTTTGAGATTCGTAGAATTCAAATCTTCTCTTGTCCGTCTTCGACTCCGACTCCGACTTCGCATCAGGCTTAGTACTTATGCTTAATAAACTATTTCATTTCAAATTAATAAACCATTTCAAAATAATAAACCATTTCATTCAAGGAATGGATTTCATTCATAAACATTTTCATTTGGAAAATAGATTTAAGTTGCTTCTTCGTAAAGCCATGAGTTCTTATTAAAAAATAACAACATATTAATGTTTTTCTCCTTTAGCCGAGTTCGGCGATCGGAGACTATTTGTCCGGCCTTGCTGAACATGCGCTCGGACTCCACTGATGTGCCGGGTACGCACATAAATTTGAGCATTACGGTTTTTATGAGCTCCAGGTCCGTTTCGTTCATCTGAAATTATAAACAAAAAACTGAATTTAGTTGATTAAGTAACTTAATATATATGAATGCTTACTTGTATCCAGATCAGAGGATCTGTATCCTGGGCTGCTACACCTCGTTCTAGGTATTGTCGTTTTACTATTATGGCATCACTTCCGCTGGTGGTTGTTTTTTCATGTGCTTTTATTTCCACAAAGTCTAAAAATATGTTTTTTTCTTTGAAGTTGTAGCTTCCAATTCCACAATAGGTTTTACGATTTGCTGAGATGCAATGACAAGCTCATTTTCCAGAAGAACGGATGCTTGCTCAGCGTTGTACTCATTACGGAATCCGATTTTTTTGAACCTCGGATACAAAATAGTTCCAATTCTGGTAATGCTCCTTTCCTGATATTTAAAAAGTAGAGGTGGAGAACTATCGATGGCACTATCGATGGTTTGGCGCTATCGCACCGCCATCGATGGCAGCCCTGCACTATCGATAGTTTTGCGCGCGGCTTCTCACATCACAAAGAAAAACTAACCTCTTTATTTATGAGAAAAAGTTCAAAAAAACGCGTAGTGATTATATATTTCTATATTTTTTAGATATTTAAAGCACAAAAACAAATATGTTAAAGACTATAAATAGGCACACAAAAAGTAAAAATGCTTTCATAACAGTCTTTTGATTTAGATGGAGACCATAAATAGGCAAAAACTTAAAATCTATACAAATATTATAAAGAGGAAAGGTTTGATTTTTTGTTTGTTTGTTTGTATGAATTGAATAGGCTCCGAAACTACTTGGCAGATTTGAAAAATTTTTTCACTGTTGGAAAGCTACATCATTCCTGAGTGACATAGGCTATATTTCATTTTCAAAAAAAATAGGCATCCTTACTAAAATTACGATAACGTAATCCAAGGTGTGAAAAAAATATCAAAAAACTACCTTACATCGCGTGCGCTGCGAAAACTATTGATGATAGAACAAAATGATATACTAAATTTTTTTAGAACACACCATTATCTACAAAAAATCAGCGGCAGCATTTCTCTAACTATTACAGTCATGTCACAATAAGCGTTTTTTTTATTGAAAAAAAGAAAATAAAATACCACCGCTACAAAAAGCTCTTTATTTGTACCTTGGTATTAACCCTTATCAAAATAAATGATGTATTATTTAAGACTGCTTCAATATCTTTATATTACTTTTTGAATTATTCGATTCTGACAATCCATTCAAAAGATATCACGAGTTAAAAAAAAATTAAAAAATAAACTGTATTCGGCTAGCTATGCGTTGTAGACGTCACTCGGGCAGTGGTACGGGAAGGGGGTTAAGATCACGAAATAAACTTGCCGCGCGGCTCACTCGCGCGCTCGGCTCCCTACGTGATGGACGTGTGCGGAATTTACGCTTGATAATAATTCGTTTAGTAATAACTAAACCGATTTAAAAAGTTCTTTTCAGAACTAAACCCATTTATATAAAATATGATAATAATTCGTTTAGTAAGTAACTAAACCGATTTAAAAAGTTCTTTTCAGAACTAAACCCATTTATATAGAATACTAGCTCATATACCGAGGATACCGATGATCCCAACTGATCTGCCAATCCCATTTAAACGGCTTCAATTTCCGGTAAAAACATCTTTCGCATTAACAATTAACAAGTCCCAAGGCCAAACCTTCGAATTAGTAGGGATCGATCTGCGAAAGATATGTATGTTTTACTCATGGTCAACTGTATGTTGGTCTATCGCGAGTGGGAGCCCCTGAAAATCAATTTGTTTTGCTGCCACAAAATAAAACAACATCAAATATTGTTTACAGAGAAGCTCTAACAAAATAAATGTACTTTCTTTTAGGGTTATGACCTCAATAATTGAAAAAATAAACAACAAAAAATTAAAAAAATATATATAAAAAAAAGAAAAAAAACCCCAAAAATATCATATTATTATTATTATTATGAATGTGTTAAAATTGACAAATCTAAATGTAATGTTTAATGCCCGTGCGAAGCCGGGACGGGCCGCTAGTATAATATAAAATAAAAAATATTTTGATTTAGATGGAGATTATAAATAGGCAAAAACTTTAAAAACTTAAACTTTCATAGCAGTCTTTTGATTTGGATGAAGAATATAAAAAGGCAAAAACTTAAAAAATAATAATACTTTCATAGCAGTCTTCATTTTGTCTTAGTCTTTTGAATTAAAGAAATAATATTTCTTGTTGACGCTTTTCAAAAATAAAATGCGGCTTAGCCGATCTGGGGCTGTCCTATTTCTTTTTCGTGTTAACACATTAGAGGCTGCTGAAAATACTCTTTCAGAGGGAACCGATGATCCCACTACAGGTAGGAATTGTAAAGCAACAGTATGCAAATTCGGATATGAATTTTTCATACCATCCCATACTTCCAATGGATTGCTATGAAATGGTGCCAATGGCAATGACGCGGATCAAGAACCGTTGCCATTGATAGAATTGAGACCTAAAACAATACATCGAAAATAATTATTAACACTAAAATATATCAGATTTCAATCATACCTGCTCGATTGCGCCCATACTTTTATCAATTTCTTGTAGCAGGAAGTCCTTTACAACGATTGCGTCTGGCTTGTTCGGTGTAACATTAGCCAATTTTTTGTTCAAAATGTTTACCATTGGAATGATTGTGCTAGCTGTGCAATACAAATCTCCGCTAACTATTTTTGTTGCTTCTTCAATCGGGCTAAGCAGTGGGATGATATCATTGAGTAATTGCAACTCATTGCCGTTCAACATACACTGGTCGGCAAATATATTTTGTCATGGCGATGCCTCAGTTTCTTTTTAATTTTTTTTTATTTTAAAGAGTATTTTGACAAACTTGTTGTTTACATTGTAACTAAGTAGTATTTTTTATAAATTTATTTTAAACTGGAAATTAATAAAAAATGTATCCTCCTTTGTTGTCTATGACCTTTTCAAGGCGATTAAGAACGGAATCGATCAAGGTTTGAAGGTATTTTAAAAAAATCTCTCCAATTCATTGGGACCTCAGTGATGGTTTCAGCTTTTGTCCTGGTGATTTTATTTATTTTCGTTTTATAAGCGAACCACACATTTTCAATAATGTTGAAATCAGGACTTTGTGGTGACCAATCGAGAGTTTCAACCTGAACATCTCTTTAAAACCTATTAATCATTCTAGCGTTATGGCAAGGAGCGTTGTCCTGTTGGAAAATAAATACTTTTCCTATTAATTTTTCACCGGAGGGAAACTCATATTCATTTAAGGTTTCTAAATATCGGTTCTGGGCTATAAATCCGTCTATGGGAACCAAGTCTCCCACACCATTATATGAAACAGAACCCCAGAACATTACGCTTCTACCCTCATGGCTTACTCTTTGGCACACAGGAGCAATTTTTTTACGATAATTCTTGTAAATTCGAACAAAAACTTTCTTTTGAGATTCGTAGAATTCAAATCTTCTCTTGTCCGTCTTCGACTCCGACTCCGACTTCGCATCAGGCTTAGTACTTATGCTTAATAAACTATTTCATTTCAAATTAATAAACCATTTCAAAATAATAAACCATTTCATTCAAGGAATGGATTTCATTCATAAACATTTTCATTTGGAAAATAGATTAAAGTTGCTTCTTCGTAAAGCCATGAGTTCTTATTAAAAAATAACAACATATTAATGTTTTTCTCCTTTAGCCGAGTTCGGCGATCGGAGACTATTTGTCCGGCCTTGCTGAACATGCGCTCGGACTCCACTGATGTGCCGGGTACGCACATAAATTTGAGCATTACGGTTTTTATGAGCTCCAGGTCCGTTTCGTTCATCTGAAATTATAAACAAAAAACTGAATTTAGTTGATTAAGTAACTTAATATATATGAATGCTTACTTGTATCCAGATCAGAGGATCTGTATCCTGGGCTGCTACACCTCGTTCTAGGTATTGTCGTTTTACTATTATGGCATCACTTCCGCTGGTGGTTGTTTTTTCATGTGCTTTTATTTCCACAAAGTCTAAAAATATGTTTTTTTCTTTGAAGTTGTAGCTTCCAATTCCACAATAGGTTTTACGATTTGCTGAGATGCAATGACAAGCTCATTTTCCAGAAGAACGGATGCTTGCTCAGCGTTGTACTCATTACGGAATCCGATTTTTTTGAACCTCGGATACAAAATAGTTCCAATTCTGGTAATGCTCCTTTCCT
This sequence comes from Drosophila serrata, assembly GCF_035046125.1. Classification (NCBI taxonomy): domain Eukaryota; kingdom Metazoa; phylum Arthropoda; class Insecta; order Diptera; family Drosophilidae; genus Drosophila; species Drosophila serrata. Next base: position 63,387 of record NW_028257199.1, on the reverse strand, counting down.
GATATTTAAAAAGTAGAGGTGGAGAACTATCGATGGCACTATCGATGGTTTGGCGCTATCGCACCGCCATCGATGGCAGCCCTGCACTATCGATAGTTTTGCGCGCGGCTTCTCACATCACAAAGAAAAACTAACCTCTTTATTTATGAGAAAAAGTTCAAAAAAACGCGTAGTGATTATATATTTCTATATTTTTTAGATATTTAAAGCACAAAAACAAATATGTTAAAGACTATAAATAGGCACACAAAAAGTAAAAATGCTTTCATAACAGTCTTTTGATTTAGATGGAGACCATAAATAGGCAAAAACTTAAAATCTATACAAATATTATAAAGAGGAAAGGTTTGATTTTTTGTTTGTTTGTTTGTATGAATTGAATAGGCTCCGAAACTACTTGGCAGATTTGAAAAATTTTTTCACTGTTGGAAAGCTACATCATTCCTGAGTGACATAGGCTATATTTCATTTTCAAAAAAAATAGGCATCCTTACTAAAATTACGATAACGTAATCCAAGGTGTGAAAAAAATATCAAAAAACTACTTTACATCGCGTGCGCTGCGAAAACTATTGATGATAGAACAAAATGATATACTAAATTTTTTTAGAACACACCATTATCTACAAAAAATCAGCGGCAGCATTTCTCTAACTATTACAGTCATGTCACAATAAGCGTTTTTTTTATTGAAAAAAAGAAAATAAAATACCACCGCTACAAAAAGCTCTTTATTTGTACCTTGGTATTAACCCTTATCAAAATAAATGATGTATTATTTAAGACTGCTTCAATATCTTTATATTACTTTTTGAATTATTCGATTCTGCCAATCCATTCAAAAGATATCACGAGTTAAAAAAAAATTAAAAAAACTGTATTCGGCTAGCTATGCGTTGTAGACGTCACTCGGGCAGTGGTACGGGAAGGGGGTTAAGATCACGAAATAAACTTGCCGCGCGGCTCACTCGCGCGCTCGGCTCCCTACGTGATGGACGTGTGCGGAATTTACGCTTGATAATAATTCGTTTAGTAATAACTAAACCGATTTAAAAAGTTCTTTTCAGAACTAAACCCATTTATATAAAATATGAAAATAATTCGTTTAGTAAGTAACTAAACCGATTTAAAAAGTTCTTTTCAGAACTAAACCCATTTATATAGAATACTAGCTCATATACCGAGGATACCGATGATCCCAACTGATCTGCCAATCCCATTTAAACGGCTTCAATTTCCGGTAAAAACATCTTTCGCATTAACAATTAACAAGTCCCAAGGCCAAACCTTCGAATTAGTAGGGATCGATCTGCGAAAGATATGTATGTTTTACTCATGGTCAACTGTATGTTGGTCTATCGCGAGTGGGAGCCCCTGAAAATCAATTTGTTTTGCTGCCACAAAATAAAACAACATCAAATATTGTTTACAGAGAAGCTCTAACAAAATAAATGTACTTTCTTTTAGGGTTATGACCTCAATAATTGAAAAAAAAAACAACAAAAAATTAAAAAAATATATATAAAAAAAAGAAAAAAAAAACCCCAAAAATATCATATTATTATTATTATTATGAATGTGTTAAAATTGACAAATCTAAATGTAATGTTTAATGCCCGTGCGAAGCCGGGACGGGCCGCTAGTATAATAATAAAATAAAAAATATTTTGATTTAGATGGAGATTATAAATAGGCAAAAACTTTAAAAACTTAAACTTTCATAGCAGTCTTTTGATTTGGATGAAGAATATAAAAAGGCAAAAACTTAAAAAATAATAATACTTTCATAGCAGTCTTCATTTTGTCTTAGTCTTTTGAATTAAAGAAATAATATTTCTTGTTGACGCTTTTCAAAAATAAAATGCGGCTTAGCCGATCTGGGGCTGTCCTATTTCTTTTTCGTGTTAACACATTAGAGGCTGCTGAAAATACTCTTTCAGAGGGAACCGATGATCCCACTACAGGTAGGAATTGTAAAGCAACAGTATGCAAATTCGGATATGAATTTTTCATACCATCCCATACTTCCAATGGATTGCTATGAAATGGTGCCAATGGCAATGACGCGGATCAAGAACCGTTGCCATTGATAGAATTGAGACCTAAAACAATACATCGAAAATAATTATTAACACTAAAATATATCAGATTTCAATTATACCTGCTCGATTGCGCCCATACTTTTATCAATTTCTTGTAGCAGGAAGTCCTTTACAACGATTGCGTCTGGCTTGTTCGGTGTAACATTAGCCAATTTTTTGTTCAAAATGTTTACCATTGGAATGATTGTGCTAGCTGTGCAATACAAATCTCCGCTAACTATTTTTGTTGCTTCTTCAATCGGGCTAAGCAGTGGGATGATATCATTGAGTAATTGCAACTCATTGCCGTTCAACATACACTGGTCGGCAAATATATTTTGTCATGGCGATGCCTCAGTTTCTTTTTAATTTTTTTTTATTTTAAAGAGTATTTTAACAAACTTGTTGTTTACATTGTAACTAAGTAGTATTTTTTATAAATTTATTTTAAACTGGAAATTAATAAAAAATGTATCCTCCTTTGTTGTCTATGACCTTTTCAAGGCGATTAAGAACGGAATCGATCAAGGTTTGAAGGTATTTTAAAAAAATCTCTCCAATTCATTGGGACCTCAGTGATGGTTTCAGCTTTTGTCCTGGTGATTTTATTTATTTTCGTTTTATAAGCGAACCACACATTTTCAATAATGTTGAAATCAGGACTTTGTGGTGACCAATCGAGAGTTTCAACCTGAACATCTCTTTAAAACCTATTAATCATTCTAGCGTTATGGCAAGGAGCGTTGTCCTGTTGGAAAATAAATACTTTTCCTATTAATTTTTCACCGGAGGGAAACTCATATTCATTTAAGGTTTCTAAATATCGGTTCTGGGTTATGAATCCGTCTATGGGAACCAAGTCTCCCACACCATTATATGAAACAGAACCCCAGAACATTACGCTTCTACCCTCATGGCTTACTCTTTGGCACACAGGAGCAATTTTTTTACGATAATTCTTGTAAATTCGAACAAAAACTTTCTTTTGAGATTCGTAGAATTCAAATCTTCTCTTGTCCGTCCACAGGACATTACGCCAAAATGAGGCGGGCTTGGTGATGTACCTTTTCGCGAACTCCAACCGCTTTAGTTTATTTTTAAGGGTTATAAAAGGTATTGGCTTTGCAATATATGTTTTCACATCTGCTTCTATCAAACGCCTGCGTATTGTCCTCTCACTTATGGAAGTTGATGCAGTCTCATTCCACTTCAAGGACACGGCCTTTGGTGTTTTTAGATTATCCTTTTTAAAAGCACGGACGATTGGACGGTCTGCATCAGGTTCTGTCTTTAGATTTCTGCCATTACGGCGAACATTGATCACATCATTAAATTTTTTATATTTATTGATTTGATAATTAGTTGTCTGACGAGACAAATTATGTTCCTTAGCGATGTTTATTACGGAAACACCCAAGTTATGTTTGATCACTATTTCTGATCTTATTTTGGTGCTAAACTCTAATTTTGTAACCTTCTAATTATTAAAAAATCAAATTTATCCAATATTAATGAAAATTTGTAATAATATTTTTGAACCACACTTTCAGCTTGCCTAGAAATAACTAAATCACGCAATGATTTTTGTGGCTGCAAAAATCGTTGATTTCTGGCATTCTTATCAGCAGGACGAAAAAACAAAGGACAATTTTTGAAATATTTTGCATTTCTCTTTCATCTTCGTCTTCGGTTCTAACAACGCACCGGTACTTAGAGAGTCTTATGGTAAAATGAATACAATGACAAAATATATTTGCCGACCAGTGTAGTTAATTCGTTGCACACATTCAAAAAATATCATTTACAACGTTTTTGAGCTCCAAATAACGGTCGATCATATAAAACGTGCGGTTCCATATCTTACCAACGTCTTGTATTACACGCGAAGGTATTTTGTACCTTGGTGCAACCTTTTTCATAAAATTGATGAATCTCTTGTTGTCTACTATGGTAAACGGTTGCATACCTTTTGCAAACATATAAATAACGGCATCGTTTTTTCTTTAGTTTTTTGGCCATCACTGCCGAATTCTGATGCATTCTCAAAACTTTTCATTATTGAAATTTGGGATGCCATCCTTTTTGTTTCATTGTGGTCGATTTTCACGTCATCTTTACTTACTTTGTGTACTGCACGCATATGATCTTTCATGTTTGTTGTATTTCCGGACGTTTTTAACTCCTTTGCGCATATGTTACATTTAACACTAGTTGGGTTAATTTTTGTAAAATATCTCCAACAAAAGCTGGTCTTTGACGTTACTCTGGAATTTGTAATTGTTATATATATATCCATTTAAAACTAATAACTATACTTTGGCATTTCTAATATATTTTTTAAGGTTTTAACGAAGTTTTTAACATCAAACCAACTCGACACAATATACGCAATGTTGTGAAATTAGAAACCGATGTTTCAAGAAACATCGATGCATCGGTTAACATCGGTATCAACAAAAACATCGAAATACCTCGGAAAACATCGCTAAGGCAAACATCTATGTTTTCAGCATTACTACTGTCTACTGATCCACATTTGTTAGCGTTGGAACTGCAAAATCGCAACTTGATGGATAATAATTAAAACAAGAAAGGAAGCTAACTTCGGCACGCCGAAGTTTATATACCCTTGCAGATAGAACTTCTATGACTTGAAATCCCAACAATATAAATTATATTTATTTGTGTTAAAAAACAATGAAGTAATACCTGCTTTCATTTCATTCACCTTTACATATTATATTTGCAGTTTTACAGTCACAGATGTGCATTTTTCTCCACATCTAACGATCGTTTGTATGGCACCTATATAATATAGTAGTCCGATTTTCATAAAATTTTACACAAAATTTAAGACTAATATAAAATGGTTATACCTCAAATTTGATAAAAATCTGTTGAAAACTGAAAATGTTATAATTTTGTCTTAATTTCTCGATTGTTCCTATGGGAGCTATATGATATAGTTGTCCGATTTTCATTAAATTTTATACAAAATTGTAGAGTATAGTAAAATGGCTATATCTTAAATTTGATCAAATTCTGTTGAAAACTGAAATTTTTATAATTTTTTTTTGTAAAAATTATCCGATCATTCCTATGGCAGCTATATGATATAGTCGTCCGATCCGGCCCGTTTCGACATATATGCGAGTGAGAATATATAAAAGACTAACTGCAAAGTTTCATTCAGATAGCTTCAAAACTGAGAGACTAGTTTGCGTAGAAACGGACAGACGGACAGACGGACAGAAGGACAGACGGACAGAAGGACAGACGGACATGGCTAGATCGACTCGGCTGTTGATCCTGATCAAGAATATATATACTTTATATGGTCGGAGGTGCCTCCTTCACTGCGTTGCAAACTTCTGACTGAAATTATAATACCCTGCAACGGTATAAAAAACATGCAGACTCCAAAGACGCCGCAATCCGATGGTAAAGCGGCACACATTACCCTACCAAGATATTCCTGACGTTGCTGAAGTGGAGCCCTCATCGTCGTTGTCTTAACAAATATCCTGAAAAGCTACACTAATTGGTTTATTAGCGGAATACCAAAAACGAGAGTCGACAGGGCTGTTGGAAATTAAGTAAATAGATCCACAAAAGACAGTGCAACGACTTCCTTATAGGCTTGGCGAGGACGAAATAAACCTAGTGCGTTGTAAAATCGTTGAACTGTTAAAGGCTAATATTCGTCCAAGTTGCTCACCTTTCGCCAGCCCAATGATGTTAGTAAAAAAGAAAAATGGCACTGATCGTCTTTGTGTGGACTATAGGATGTTAACTGATAATATTATTGCTGATGGGTATCCCTTGCCTCTTATCGCAGACCAGATCGCCCGGCTTCGAGGTGCAAAATATTTCTCGTGCTTAGATATGGCTAGTGGTTTTACCAAATTCCACTACATGAAAATTCAATTGAATGAACCGCGTTTGTGACTCCAGAGGATCAGTACGATTTTTTGACCATGCCTTTTAGCTTAAAAAATGCACCTTCTGTTTTCCAGAGGGCAATAATAAAAGCATTGGGATCACTGGCACACTCATGCGCAGTCATTTATATTGACGACGTGTTAGTTATAGCCGAAACTAAAGAAGCTTTAAAGCGGTTGCGTATTGTATTAGAAACATTGAGTAAGGCGGGATTTTCATTTAATATAACTAAGTGCTCCTTTCTTAAAACTCTCATAGAGTACATAGGTTTTGAGATAAGTAACGAAGAAATTAGGGCAAACGCACGAAAAGTAAAAGCATTGTTAGATTTACCGCCTCCCCAATCTGTGTCGCAATTACGAAAATTCATAGGATTGACTCCGTATTTTAAACAGTTCGTTCCAAAAGTCTCGGAAACGCTTAAGCCTTTGTATGAACTCACATCAAAGAAAAGTGTCGATTTTGTTTGGCAACAGCAACATGAGCAAATAAGGACTCAAATTGACTATATTCGACCCGAAACATGCAATAGAATTACACGCCGATGCAAGTTCGATTGGCTATGGTGCTATATTGTTGCATAAAATTAATAACAAACCCTACGTGGTAGAATATTATAGTAAATGCAAATTCCTTTGCTGAGTCAAAATGTCAGTCGTACGAGTTGGAAACTCTAGCAGTAGTCTATGGTATCAAATACTTCCGCCACTACTTACAGGTTTGTGTCAATTTCAAACAATTTAAGAGTAATTTTCCATGAGGCTTCCCCATCTGGAGTCATAATACAATTTTTCATCAAAATATTGCGAAGCGATTTAAATAAGTAGTAATTAAATTTAGATAAGTTAAATAATTTGTCTCCCAATGCAAGCGCAAGCCGCTAAGTATTGCTGCGACGTCATAAGCAAGTGAGCCGCCGCCGCGGCGCACTGGCTGTAGCCGTCCGAAATCTATGAATAAGACTGCATACAGAAATTTGCACACGCATACAAACGTGCGAGCGCTTGTACACACCCTGCAGTACCGCGTGTCATCAATAGGCCTCTGTCATCAACGCGCCGACTGCGACTTCTACTACGACGCTCTGCCCACGATACAGTTACGGCGGTAGTCTAGACGGCAGTCGTCGGCAGTACCATGGCCCGGCCGTTGAGAAATTTGTTGATGAAACATCGAAGAATTGTTGATGAAACATCGATTAATTGTTGATGAAACATCGTTGAATTGATGATGAATTGTTAATGAATTTGTTGATGAATCATCTATTTATTGTAGATGAATTTTTATTGATGACAGCCTAGGACATGCCCATGTTAAATAAATCAACAGTTTGTATGGCCTGTCATCGATGAAAAATCAACAGCACCCCTTTGACTGTTGATGACAGGTACTGCAGGGCATATACACACATGCACAGAATCGAGAGCACAGCGCGAAGAAACGCACCCCTGTCCATCGTTCCACGGTCGATCTGCCACTGAAGAGTGAATTCTTGTTGTGCTTGGTTTCGAACGAATGCTTCGAACTCGAAACAGCCGAACGCACTCTGGGGTTCTAGACATTTCGTTCGGGTGCTCTGGGCAGTGTTGCCAACTCTTCAGGTCATGAAAAAGCTAAACCAACTCTTGAAAAAAGCTAGAAATAGCTAGAAAATTTTAATGATAGCTAAAAAATAACGCTAGAGTGTTGAAATGACTCCTTCACAGCGTTTTAAGCTTCTTACTAAAACGACAACAGCATGCACGGGCTATATGTATATGAAATTCCTTTAGCTCCCACCCCTTTACGGTTTCGTCTTTCTTCTCTTCCTTTTAAAACGCCAATATGGCGTCTCGTTCTCACTATCGCCCACTCTATGCTGCTAAAATGTTGTTTTCCTTTTGCTCTTCTCCTGGCCATCGTAAAACATAAAAATACATGAAGTTGGCACAGGTTTTTAAAAAGCTCAAATTACGCATTTTTTGCTTGGAAAATATCTATAATTCCCGCTAGCGGCTAGTTCACAATTAATCCCGCATTTAGGTTTTGAAAAACGCCAGATCTAGTGGGAAAATAGCTACATTGGCAACACTGGCTCTGGGGTTCCAGGCTCAGCCGTTTTTGTGATAGTACTTTTTGGTACTGTTTGACTTCTCTATGTATTTCTTTCTTAGTGCTTTGACATAGAATATGGAACTGCCAGAACATTTATTAAAATTAAGGAAAGGAGTTTTATATAGAAAGATACAACGAAATGGTAGGACTAAATGTTTGCCTGTAATCCCTAGGGCATTCAGATGGGCAGTGATTAATCACGTTCATGAATCCATCATGCATCTAGGTTGGGAGAAAACATTGGAGAAAGTCTATGGATTTTATTGGTTTGAAAATACATATGTCAAAGTACGTTCGTAGATTTGTTGAAGTGCATATAGACATAACAGGAAAGATGAGTGGAAAGAATGACTTAAAGAAATACGAATTTGTCTTGGTGGATGCGTTTACGACATTTGTTTACTTACATACATCACACCTTAAATATTGATACTGAGTCTACAATCAAAGCTGTTAAAGCCGTCGTGTGTTTGTTTCGTGTGCCTACCCGCATTATAGCGGATCAGGGTCGTAATTTTGCAAGCTCAGGATTCCGTGAATTTTGTTCCTCCCAAAAAATTAATTGCTACAGGTGCGAGTAGGGCAAACGGCCCGGTAGAGCGTATAATTAGCACACTCAAGAGTATGTTGACAGCAGTCGAAACCAGTCAGAGGTCGTGGCAAGATGCGCTAACCGAAGTACAATTGGCAATGAATTGCACCGCCAATAGAGTCTCAAAGTTCAGTCCATTAGAAATGCTAATTGGTAAAGAATCTAGACCTCTCTGTTTGTTACCAATAGAGGAAGAAGAGGATAATTTAATTGATAGAGAGTCTGTAAGAAAACATGGAAGCTAATGCTAGTTATGATAAACTCAGATATGAAAATAATAAAGCAAAGATAATAAAATATAATGTAGGAGGCCATGTGTTATTAAAAAACGGGGAACGTCCTAAATTTAAAGGTCCGTTCGAAATAATCGAACAACTGGATGGCGATAGATATGTTTTAAAGCCTTTAACAAGCAAAAGAACTTATAAGTATGCACATGAGTTTTTGAGGGCATTGCCCAATAGAGAATTAAGTAAAGAACTGAATGAAGAATTAGATGACTCGAGAAGAGAAGCATCTGACTCGCAAATGAGAAATAGAGATAAAGGCACAGTAGTTGCCTTAGAATCCCAAGAGGAGATATAGAGATCGCACCATAACAGATGGAATTGTTAACGCAGGGGTCAAAAGACCGCATCACAGCAGGACTTGCTGTGGCGGGGGTCAGTAATGATCGTACCATGACAGAAGGAATTGTTATGGCGGGGATAGGTAAGAATAACTACATGTCATAATGAAATTACAGAAAAGAAGAATTGTTAAGTTTGATTTAAAAGAAAATGTTATGAAAAAGTTTATGTGATGGTATTGTAAAACCAATTTGATTGTTTTGGATAGAAGTTTAAACTTTATATGAATAAAAGTTATTGAAGTAAAAGGAAAATAAAATCTGACGATAAGTCAAAATATCTTGTCCTAGATCTAACACACGAGGACGTGTAATTTGTCAGGAAGGCCGTGTCGTAGAATGGTAAATTAAATTTGTGTGGCAAATAATGGTTAGTTTGACCATTCTGCAGACATGTACATTTTGTGGCGTGGCGACAGGACGTCGCTAACGATTCTTAGAACGCACAGCGGTTCAAAAGAAGAGATCTCTGCTCTTACTCTGCTGCTGAGTAAGGTCTGTTCGTAGGGGCGTAAAAAAGAGACGGTATTATGATTAGCCAGAATTGTGAATTAGCCTAGAGTTTGTGTGGCGAAGTCAGTTAACGTTGTGTCACCGGGACGAACAGAACTTGCTGCGTAGTGAAGATGGAAATAAACGATCATTCTCCGACATATTTATGTTCAAAAACAATGATGTAATACCTGCTTTCATTTCATTCACCTATACATTTTATATTTGCAGTTTTACATTCACAGATTTGCATTTTTCCTCTACATCTAACGATCGTTTGTATGTCACCTATATGATATAGTGGCTAAATGGCTATATCTCAAATTTGATGAAAATCTGTTGAAAACTAAAAAAGTTATAATTTTTAATTGTATTAATTTCTCGATCGTTCCAATGGGAGCTATAAGATATACATATATACGAGTGAAAGTATATAGAAGACTAACTACAAAGTTTCATTGAGATACCATCAAAGCTGAGAGACTAGTTTGAGTAGAAACGGATAGACGGACATGGCTAGATCGACTGGGCTGTTGATTCTGATGATTTATATAGTCGGAGGTGCCTCCTTCACTGACTGAAATTATAATACCCTGCATGGGTATAAAAATTTCGTTACAATTGTCAAAACAGAACAGATGGGAGCCCGATATTTCCTAAGTGTATCATGACATTTGTGGAACAAATTGTAACAGAATGTTACTTAGATTCTTTCTCTTTATTTATTCCTAAGTTCCACATTTGTTCTTAAATTCTGATTTACACTTTTCGTTTGTTGTTTCTTCTGCTGCAGCGTGACAGCGCCGGACCAAACGAGAAATACCAATTTGGTCTCAAAAATATACTACAAAATACTATTTCATATTTTACAAAATACCACTATAAATACCATAACAAATAAATCGCCTAGAAATTCAAATTATAATATGTAATATGTAAAAATAATAACTGACTTATTATATATAGAAAAAAAAGGTTTTTCCCATTGTTTGTTTTTTATTTCTATTTACTAGATTAATAATATTTCAGTCCAACATAAAACTAAAACAATATGCATTCGCATTCAATTTCATATTCCAATATATATTTAAAGTCTTAAAACTAATTAAATGCTTTAAATTCATTCATAACATTTTCTTAAAATAAAATAATAGTGGAACTTTTTTGTCCAGTCATCGAGTAACATGTTCTTAAAATAAAATAATAAAGGAACTTCTTTGCCCAGTCTTGTAAGTTTCTTTTAAGATCAGAATATTACATTTCATTAAATTGACTAGTCTTCTTCGTCAGATCTGCTTAAATTTAATTTGTTGAGATCTTTGCACAACATTTGTTGTTCATCAATGATTATGGAGAACACAGGCCTTCCGGCTGCAGAAACGCACCGTTTCATGCTAGAGATCAGTTGCTCCTTCATCACAGGTGCCAGTACATTGTACCTTTGATTTTCCACAGAAGTACTTCATGTTGTCTTTATGTTTTTGGGTAGCCGCGTGCTGCTTAAGTGACGCCAGCCTACTTAAGATGTCCGTCTGGCACGCTTTGCACCGCGCATCCATCATATTTGCGCCCCTGCCCAGCCATTTTTGGTTCTCCGGCATAGTCTCCCACTCAGCTCTATATTTTTGTTTATTACTCATGATTAATTAAGACTTGTTTGGATTCAAGAAAAAGAGAGAGGTTGACCAAACCGAAAATACCATTTAATACCATAAAAACTAAGAAAAATGCTACGAAATACCTATATACCATTAAAATACTTTTGAGCAAAATCCGAGCTGATAAAATATCAAAAAGTATTTAAAATACCATATTCGGTCACGCTGATCTGCTGCTCGCAGTCAGCTTTTTACTAGAGAGGCGCTCTCTCATGAGGGCGTGACACCTCAATTAGTGTGGCCAAAGCAGATTAATACTAACTAGCCTGCTACAAAATGTTACGAATTTATAAGTTTTTTTTTTTAAATTTTTTAGTAAACTAAAAATAAAATTGTTTTTTTTTTATGTGAAATACTGTTTAGGAAACTGAAAAAAAAAAATCATTTTTGATTAAAGCTTAATAAAGAAGTATTTTTAAATTTAGTGGCACACTGTACCTAAAATGTTACTTTACAGTTTAGTGTATAGTCAGCTATTGAAGTCAGTGTTTAAGTCAGCTGTTGCAAGCGAACACCACCTGCTGTCTTAAAGACTAACCTTGCGGTGCATTTTCAAGTTGGCATATCACTGACAAAAAATCATTAAATAATCTAATTCATTTCAAAATGAATATTTATTCTTCAGGTTAGTACAATGTGTTGATACTAATATGTTGCGTGTTTCGTTCGTATTTTTCTAACAATTTGTATATTTAGAGAGTGGTGTTCCCTCGGCGTGCCGAAGTTTGCTTCCATTCTTGTTTGTTTTTTAAAATCTTAATATTTACATATAGTCCGCCTTTTGGTTCTCAACCGGTCTAAGACGATTCTGAATCGATTCCAACAATTTCGTTATTTTTTTTTTCAAGATAAGCCGTTTTTAAATCATTTTGAAATGCCTCGTTCGCGAATTTTTGATTCCAGTATTGACCAAAAATTGTCAATCCCATTAAAGTCAAGTGACTGAGCTGGTGTTTCATTACGTGGGGACATTGAACAATTCTCAAATTGTGCTTTTGGTCACTGACTTGGTATAATCGAAAATGTTTTTTATACACAATTTCTCGCACTTTGGAGTAAATTATCCTTAACGATATTTATTTATTGTGCTGCTTATTTCCTCTTGAAGCGCTGCCTTTCTTCGTTGGCGCTGTTTCGAATTTTCCGAGAAATGATTGTAGGATCTGGACATAAATCTGCCACAATCTTGATGAAAAATTTTACAAGTTTTAGAAATACATGTACATGTACTGCTGTAAATGGTCGGCAGTCTTCAATAATCCATACATTTATCGATGTCCTCTGCTTTGTCCAAAGGTGTTACAAGTTTTAGTGTTGGCGTCTGCTTAAGTTGTTTCCAGCAGTTTCATACATATGTATATACATATGTACATATGTCGCATTAAGTTTGATGTCTGGCTTGCAGTGTACTCTGAAACATTTGATCAGGTTTTCCAATACACAAAGCCCTCCAAATTAATTTTTTTCTAAACAAAGTTTTGGCCTTTGCATTGGGCAAGCAATTTGTAATTGTCATTTTTTATTTCTTTAGAAAACAAATCCGCCGCCAAATATTGCGACCGACTCATGCCGGACCATGATACAATTAATTGTAACATGTGTCGGACCAGTGTTGCCAGGTTAGCTTATTATAAGCTATTTCTAGCATATTTGAAACTAGAAAAGCTTGAAAAATTTCCATCTAGCTTATAGCTTGAAATATAGCTTATTTTAAAATTCATCTAGCATATTTTAGCTTTTTATGTATTTTTGACATCCACGGAATGTTTTTTACGAAAAATATGCTTTATAGCATGAAAATATTGGAGTTTGTTCTTTTTTTCCGATGGTTCTGTGCATTTTATGTGATCGTGAACTTATTTCTAATCGAAAGTGTCATCGGAGATCGATTTGTTGGCTGAAGTGTTACCACCAATAATTTTGTTGTGTTGTGAAAATAGGTAAAGCGTGTCCTCAAAATGCCGAAAGTTATATATAAACAGATTTTTCGGGATGCTTGGCTCCAAAACAACGAATTTAAGTGCCAGGAGAAGGAACCAAAGCATATTGTTGCTACTGTAAGTCGACAATATCAGCCAAAATTTTTTAAATCAGGCAGCATGCGGCATCGAAAAAGCACATTTTATCAATGAGATCAGTTGCTGAATCGCAAAAAATAAATTTTCCGGCTAAGTGTTGCAAGACTCAGGATCAGGAAGCAGCGCTTTGTTTGTTCATTGCCGAACACTCGGCGACGAACAACATGAAGGAATTGATGAAATATTAACTAATTTGTTTTAAGTGCTTACTTTAAGAACATATTTTTAAGACTTTCTTTAATAATAACTTATTCATATAATATAATAATATATATTATATGTTTCGTGTTTTCTCATATTTGGGTGTAGCTTGTTTTTTCGCATTTTTTAAAAATTGTTTAGCTTATTCTAGCTTATTTTTTTTTTTTAAATCTAGCTTATATGGGCGCTCATCACCTGGCAACACTGTGTCGGACAATTGATTATGTATATCGATATTGCCGAAAATTGTTAAACATCGATGTTTTTTCTGCAAACATCGATTAACGGCACTAGCAGTAATCGTGGGAGAGCCATGGATAAGTTTATTAAAAGTAATTTGAAAGAAACCTGAGCATATGTTGTACAAACCGCACGTGTGTATATGTATAACAAGTGCTCCAATTAACAAAGTGACAAAAATAAACGAATAAACGGGGAATATATTAATAATAATCGTCCCGAAAGAAAAAAGGAGTCATCAAAAGTTTGGCAGTGTTTTAATATGGGGTAAGGATCAGTTAACCAATCAGCTGTTTGCGCGGAAAGGTTTATAAGTCATGTGTTAGCACTACAAACTGAATACAACACCAAAAGACTGTGCACCCCGGATGCCTCGAAACGGGAAAAAGTCTAGTGTCTACCTCTCCATGTATAACGAAATTCCTGGAAAGCTTTAAAAAATTTAAAAATAGGTCTGATCGCAAGGCAGCTATTGATAGAGCTGTAATGAATATGATATTGATTTAATGAAGTGTGTGGATCCACTATATAAATTAACGAGTTATACTCGCAGATGAATACAGTGCCCGAAAAGAGAAACTTACCTATAAATTAAGCCAAACAAAATTTGTTGGCATAAATACAGACTGCTGTACGTCAAATGCCAATGAGGGCTACCTCACAGTGACAGTTCACTTCATTGCAAAATCGTATGAACTCTGTTCAGCAGTAGTGTCGACTGAAAAACTGATAACGCCAACCAGCCACTCAGCCAATACTATAGCGGCGTTCTTAAACAATGTTTCACGGAGTGGGGTCTGCAAAAGATAATAACTTCAGTTGGGATTGATAAAGATGCCAGCATGAAGAAAGCTTGCGATATATTATAATAAACATTTGCCATGTTTTGCTCACACTATTAATCTACTATTACAGGGTGTATTAAAACTTTTATTAGTGGCTACAACATTAGCAAAATGTAGGCGAATTGTGTTATTCTTTAAAAGTAGCACAATTGCCTACGAAGAGCAAGCTCAAGGTCAACCCTACTATAGTTTAATACAAGACGTGCCCAACCGGTGGAGTTCCGCACTTTATATGTATGGTGCAGCGGAGGAAGTTCTCGCATTAAAAGATATAGCAAATGTTTTTGAACCGTTCGAGTATGTTACAGGCTCTTCTCATGACAAGAATGTTACCATTTCATAAACAAAAAACTAACCTACTCCTTAGGTATTTCCTATCAGAATGCAAGAGGCTTACGTAGTAAGCTTCCTAACTTGTATTCTGATAGCCTTTCGTTTGCATCTCAGGTTATTGTGCTCACAGAAACCTGGTTAAAGCCGGAGATTCTGAGCTCCGAAGTTTTTCCAGCTGTGTTCACGGTATATCGGCTAGATCGCCCTATCAGACGCGGGGGTGGAGTTCTTATAGCGGTGGACTCCTCACTCATGTCAGAATTATTAACCTTCGAGGAATGCAACGATGTTGAACTCCTCTGTGTGAAGCTATCTATCAAAGGTAGCTCAATTTTTATTACCTATTCCTACATACCTCCACTGTCGGAACTTCCTATTTATTGGAATCACCTTTCCGCTATTCAGATGGTTTCCAGTAGACTTTTGGATAGAGACCAGTTGGTAGTTCTAGGAGATTTTAATATCCCTGGTGCTATTTGGTGCTCAAATAATTCCACCAATACTCTCCATACACCTACACAACATGACTTTATCGCTGGCTTGTTTGACATTTCGCTGTCTCAAGTCAACCATGTTCGAAATTCCTTACAGCGCTTGCTCGATCTTTGCTTCGTCTCTGATCCTGCGAGAGTCAGTTTAGCAAGGGTGGCGCCTCTGACGCAGCCCGAAGATCCTTATCATCCAACTTTCGATGTGACTCTTGATATTGGGTGTGACGTACAGAATATTTCTGATCGTCCAGCCAATAAAGTCCTATGTTTTCGCAAAACGGACTTTGAACGGCTGAATAATTTTATAAACGAGTTCAATTGGTCCGATCTATACATGTGCACTGACATGGCAGTTGCCGTTGATATTTTCTACAGTGCCATGAATTCATTTTTTACTGAATGTGTTCCGTTATATTATCCGCCAAGCTCGAATAAACCGCCGTGGTTTACTAAAGAGTTGAGCCGACTTAAAAATAAAAAATCTTCTCCGGTTCTCAATCTGCCCTTTCATTTTATTTATCAGCTCGGTCAAACTTTACCGTGCTGAACGCGCAGTGTTATAAAAACTATTTAACTCGTTGTAGGGCCCAGTTCTCACAGGACCCAAAACAGTTTTATAATTTCGTTAACACTAAACGTAAACCTGAAACAAATCCTTCCTCGCTTTCATTTGAAAATACTACCGCAAATAATGATCAGGCAATAGCCGATCTATTTTCGCAGTTTTTTCAAACAACCTATTCTAGCTCTTCGTATATATACCAGACTTATTCCTACGACATACCCAAATCGAACTTAATTTTCTGTCCTAGCCTAAACGAAAGCTCTCTTCTTTTAGATCTTCATCGTGTCAAGCCAGTTTATTCGCCAGGTCCCGACGGAATTCCTGGCTGTGTGCTCAGGTATTGTGCCGACGCCCTGTGCTATCCCCTTCTGAAATTGTTTACCTTGTCCTTAGAAACCTCCCACTTTCCCATTATTTGGAAGGAATCGTTTATTATTCCTCTCCACAAAAAAGGTAGCAAATTGGATGCAAGCAATTATAGAGGAATCTCTAAGTTGTCGGCCATCCCAAAATTATTTGAAAATATTATCACCCCTCATTTACAGCACCTTTGTAGATCGGTTATTTCTCCATGTCAACATGGTTTTATTAAGCGAAGATCAACAACAACAAATCTTTTGGAGCTCTCTTCCTATATTATAAAGGGCTTCCATAATAATTGTCAGACAGATGTAATCTATACTGATTTCAGTAAAGCATTTGACTCTGTTAATCATTCTCTCCTCGTTAGAAAACTCGATTCAATGGGTTTTCCAAGTGATCTTCTTAATTGGATCTCTAGTTATTTGAATGGCAGGACGCAAAAGGTCCTCTTTAAGAATAATTTATCCAATATTCTAAGGGTTACATCTGGTGTCCCGCAAGGAAGCCATTTGGGACCCTTATTGTTTACATTGTTCATAAATGACCTGCCCAAAGTCTTGACTAACTCCAGAGTACTTATGTACGCGGATGACGTCAAGCTTTGCGTGCAATACAATGACGTTGCCTGCCAGTCGGATTTACAAACAGATCTTAATAATTTTCAAACTTGGTGCCGTGTAAACTTATTAAACTTAAATGGCTCGAAATGCAAGCTAATGACATTCTCTCGTGTCGCTCCTAAGCTTGCTACTTACACGCTGAACGGCTGCTCTTTGGAAAGAATTAATACAGTTGACGATTTCGGCGTCCGCTTGGACCCAAAACTTGACATTATTGATCATATTTCGTCTATGGTGAATAGAGCCAGGGGTGTGCTTGGATTTATTAAACGGTGGTCGAAGGAATTCAATGACCCCTATGTTACTAAATCCTTATATACTTCCTTAGTTCGTCCTTTCCTAGAATATGGATGCTGCGTTTGGAGCCCTCAGTACGGCGTCCATAGTAAACGCATTGAGTCGGTTCAAAAGAACTTTTTACTTTTCGCTCTACGCGGTTTAAATTGGGATGCAAACCAAAGATTACCTTCCTACCCTAGTAGACTCCTATTAATAAACTTGCCGTCCTTAGCCAATCGTAGAACGATGCTAGGGATAACCTTTATTTTTAACCTTATCCATGGTGATGTGGAAAGTGCTGACTTGTTGAGTCAGCTTAATTTCCATGTACCATGTAGTACCACTAGATCCTATATCCCATTAGTGTTGCGCCACTGTAGGACCTCCTTTGAACTGCATGAACCTTTTAGAGTGTTATGTGCAAATTATAATGATTTGTACACACTAATCTCTAACGTAGATTCCCTTCCCAAATTAAAATCTTTAATACTAACACACTTAGTAAGCATGCAAGCTAACAATCTGGCAGCACGCCGGTAGTCAATTTTCCTCGTATTCTGTCCTATATTTTCCATCGCGCCTACTAACACCTAACCCAAACAGGCACGTGCCTGGTGTCATACGGGCCACTTGTATGTACTGACCTTAGTGCATCAACGTCCAAGAAAAAAAAAAAAAAATTAAAAAAGTTAAAAGATGTAAACAACAAATCATGACTGCAGAGGAGAATCCGTTTTTGATTATCTAATGGTTCGAATGCCAGAACAATTATATCATTATGAATCAAGAACTGTACCAAGAACTGCCACAATTATAGACCCCCGCTTTAAAAAGAATGGATTTATTTCCCCAACAAATGCAGAACAAACCGCCAAAGCCTTGGAGAACGAGTTGTGCAATAAATTGTCTAAAGTTCCCCAAGATAACAGAAAATGCACTTTTTTCAGCAGATATTACTTGTTAAAACAAAATCCGCAAGGACAAACGCTATCATTGCTATGAGGCAATATTTAAAAGTGCCAAACTCACCTGAGGACATCGACCCGTTAACTTTTTACAAGGTTTGTAATATTTACACATATTTTTTAAAACCTAATGGCATAATTTATAGATCAACCCTTTCTCAATGGACACATTCAAGTCTACTGCCAAGCAGTACCTACACTCAACCGCATATCTCTGCGTACACCCAAAAAAAATTTCAAATTCAAACTTTAAACACAAACTGTTCAGTTAATAATTAACATTTCGGACAATTTTTTTTCTAACATACTCTTTATTAAATTGTCTTTAATGACCTATTTTTCTAGAATTATGAAACAATGCTTTATATTTTATTTTATTATCTTATTTTTTATTTTAAACTTAATACTGTAAAAGAATGACCCCGCAAGAGTCGGCGTACAGCTGACGAAAAACTATTTTAACTTAATGATATACTTATTTTAATATCTGGTATGGTATCCATTCCTGTGTACAACCTCCGTAAGGAGTAACAGGCTCCTCGCCTGTTATTTTGATCCTTTCTTCCACAATGACATCCTTAAGCATTTTTTTTACTTTATTGTATGTTTCCGGATCTTCCGCTCCAAGAGATGCCACAAATGCTCAATTGGGCTAAGATCTGGGCTCTGTAGAGGTATTAGCGACTGATTTTTAACTTTTAATAGAAAGTAAAGCTTTGTATTGTGTGCCGTGTGCTTCGGATCATTGTCCTGTCGCAAACAATATTCATGTGTTCCAGCCACTTCTACGGCGTCGGAGCGAATACTTAGCAAAGCTAGTTAGCTAATTAGCGAGCGCAGGTGAAAAGCTGTGAGTAAGTTTATATTTTTGAATAAGAACCACCGAAATAATAAAAAAAAACATCTCGAAATAAAATAGATTTTGTTAAGCTAGAAAACAAAATTTTTAAAAACAACGATTAAATCGATTATAATCGATGTTTCCCTGCTAAATTTCGAAAACATCAATGCTAGAGAACATCGGGTTTTCCAGCTCTACTAGAAATACGATCAAACCAATCTAAATCGAAAAGTTCTGAACATAAACGATTATATACGATCAAAAACAACATTGCATCTGGCTTCGTACGATCACAAACGATCAACTCAGTGCTTTTGAACGGTCGCGATCAATCATGCGCAAGTTGCGAACGATCGCTAGTAGAGGTCTGCATGAATACAGTCAAAGCCGCATTTGGTACACTCACTCAAAGTTCTTCCTGACTGAGTGTGACATTGAGTAAAACCACTAAGCAAGAAATACATAGAGAAATCAAACAGTACAAAAAAGTACTATCACAAAAACGGCTGAGCCTGGAATAGTGCTGCCAATTTGGATTTTTCCCGTCAAAACTGGCGTTTTTTTAAAGGCAAACTGCGGGAAAAATTTGTGAATTGCGGGAATTGTGAAAAGCGGGAATTCTGGCTGTTTTGGAAATTAAATTGGCTTTTTCCCGATTTTTTTTTATGTTGTTAAAACTTAAGTACAAAATATGAAAAAGTGGAAGCTAAAAAGTTAGCTTTACGAATAAACCAGTTAATGTGGTGACGTATCGATTGTTTTTCTCGATATACGCTAATGTCATAACTCGCTTAGTGTTTCCATCTCTATATAAAAAGTGCGCGTAAATTGTTAGCCAGTTATAAAATGCCGAGGGAGTATAAACAAAAATGCCGCGAATTTAAGGCATGGATTC
Source organism: Drosophila serrata (assembly GCF_035046125.1). NCBI lineage: Eukaryota > Metazoa > Arthropoda > Insecta > Diptera > Drosophilidae > Drosophila > Drosophila serrata. The sequence goes on along the minus strand of NW_028257199.1, from coordinate 43,184 downwards.
GCAGGGATGACACGGACCTGCAAAGGGTTTATTGCAACTATTGCAAGACTACTATTACAGCTAAACTTAGTGATCTGCGAGCTCACGCTGCAACAAAGAAGCATACAAGTGCCATGAGTGGCTTTACCCAGACGAACAAGCTCAACTTTGCAAGAGCATCCGAAAATTATAATGTGCAAATTAAGGAAGCATCACTGTGCCTTTTTATTGCACAGCATACAGTAGGGATGCAGAAACATCGATGTGTGCGTCAATCGATGTTTTCGATGTTTAAAAAAAAAACATCGAGTGAAACATCGATGTTTCTAAAAAAAAAAATTGAATTTAACAATATGACTAGATTTTATTCGAGATCTGTGATGTCAGGACTATCAATAGTATTATTGAAATGTGAATTCTTATTGTTAAATAAAAGCTTGTTCACAGAGCCATGTCCTGCGGTCACTAATGGTTTGTCCAGCTTTGCTGAACACTCTTTCCGCTTCGCATGACGAGGCTTGTATAGACAAGTATTTGGCTGCTACCAATTTTAAAGAGCAGTAATCAGTACTCATCTATAAAAAAATGGTTACTTAGCATTTTCCGCATAACAATTTTAAAGTCTTTCCTTCCAATATTTTAGAGGGTCTTCATTTTCTCCAAGGTTTTCTTTTTCGGAGTTGTGTGAAAAAACATCGATGGTGGTGACCCAGACATCGATGGTTCCGATGATTTGCAAACAAAAAACTTCTAGGTATGTATTATTGACATAATTTTTTAATAGCAATTACTTTTATTGAATTAAATATTTATTAAATTTATTTTATGAATGTATATATATATATATGTAGGTGTGGTTATCAATTATTTTTCGATGCGGCGGGGTGTATTCGTCTACGTTCTTAAGAATTGTAGCTTTAGAAAGTGGAAACGCCGAAGCAATTGTAGATACCTTCAAAATGCATTGCCTTTCTATAAATTAGATATTAAGAATCTCATTGGTATTGGGACAGACAATGCCAATGTCATGACAGACAAAAACCACACTGTTTTCACAGAGTTAAAAAAGGAAACTCCTTCGCTAATTTTGATAAGATATGTGTGTTTATAAATGTTTAAACGATGATAAGGTATTTCAAACTGTTGTTACAGACATTTGAATTTGTGTCTTAACACTTGTGTTTTTTTTTTGTTCTTTTAAGTGTCCGTTGGTATTTAGCTTAGTAACTTTAATGTTCCAATTATGTACTATTTGTTATGTGTGAATTGTCGTGCATGTTGTTCTTAACAAAGTGAATTATTGTTTCAATAACATTTTTATTGCATTAATTATAATTATGTAACTATTCAAATTATGTAAATTTTTTCCAAAAGATTCCTTTGAAAATACCCAGAGTCAGCGACACAAGATGGTTTTCGATTGAATTGGCAGTATCAATAATATTAGATCAGTGGGAAAAGCTGAAATTGCACTTTGGCTTAGCAGCAATTAATGAAAAATGGTTAAAGGCGCAAATGCTGCACCAGCAATTCAGCGATGACGTTAATTATCTGTACTTAATATTTTTAAAGCCAAAAGGTGAACAAATCATTTCAAAGCAAAAACGCCAACGCAACAGAATTGCTCAATGGAGTTTGCCATAAATTCTCTTAAAAAAGGAGTTATACCACCAGGAGTTGATTTCGATATATTTGAAACTGACGATATTGAGAGGTATGCGGATACAACTCTGCAGAAGGGCTACGATTTTGAGAAAAAGATAAAGTCCTTAAATATTAATAAAAATCAAGAAAAAGAAATTCGGGACCGCTGCACATTCTTCACTATTGAATTGATTAAACAATTAAAACAATTATAAACGACTAAATAAATTCGTTATTACTTTTAGGCTACCGGATAACTTTAAAATCCTTAAGCAAATTAATGTTTTTTCAGTCACCGTGTGCGCTGTAAACAAAATCATCACAGAAATTTTAGAGTTCTTATATTGCAAAAATAGTTCTGAAATTTAACGCGAATATAGCAGTATCAACTTGATAAAATGGGACCACATTAGCGAAACAAAAAAATTTTGGTTTGAAGTGCTCATTTTTAAATATGCTGGTGGAAAACGCAGATTTTTTGAGTTGGCAACTGTGGCCATTCAAATATTGTGTTTGCCTTGGTCAAACGCGGAAATTGAAAGAGTTTTTAGCCAGGTTAACCTTATAAAATCCAAATTAAGGAATTCGATGGGAATTAGCACGACTAACAGCATTCTAAGCATAAGGTAAGATGTTAATTTCAAGCAAAAGATATAGTGTATTCATTTGTATTGTAATATACAGATACGGATTGCGAAGGGTCGGGAAATGCTGCGTCGACTATGAAGTGCCAATCAAATATCTGCAGATGATAGGCACTATTAGGTCTTACGAAAATAAGGAAGACCATGAAGAAATTGATCAAATTATGGAAATCTTTTGAACAAAAATGAACTTATTAAATTGTTATTTTTTTTTTTATACATTTGTTTTCAGCTTTTTTTTTAAATCAATTTTTTAAGCTTATTTTTCACTCCCGACAAAAATAGCTTTTTTTGTTGGTCAAAAGTTGGGCTGAAACCCCAGATCAGTGTTGCCAGGTGATGAGCGCCCGTATAAGCTAGGCTTAAAAAGAAAAAATAAGCTTGAATAAGCTAAACAATAAAAAAAAAAAATGCTAAAAAACAAGCTACACCCAAATGAGAGAAAACACGAAAATTATTATTTTTTATATGGATGGCAACAATCATTGGGGGCTATATTTATGATAAGGTCTTTAAACTTAAATTTTAATTCAGAATTGATTGTTTATGGACCTATAATTTATTGAATATGTTATTATTAAAGAAAGTCTTAAAAATATGTTCTTAAAGTAAGCACTTAAAACCAATTAGTTAATATTTCATCAATTTCTTCATGTTGTTCGTCATTTAAATACAGTCGAATCCCGATAATTCGTACCCCGCTAAATCGAAAATCGCGATAATTCGTAAAAAATTCTGTCCCCTTGAAAAAAACTCTTTAATTCGTAAAAAATCCATACATTTTGGTCCCCTCGTTAATTCGTATTATTTGGCGCAACGCAATGAATATTGAACCTCTTATAAATCGTAATTTTGTTTCGTAACCTCTTATAAATCGTAATGCGACAGCTATGCCGCCTTTATGTCGCTATGCATTAGCATTTCAAAACAATTCGATATCGCTCCATCAACAATATCATCAATTCTACAGAAAAAAGAGTTTATAATGCAAGCTAATTTTGGAAGAAGTTTTGCCCAACAATTCTGAAAGTGACGAGGATGATGACGCCGATGGAGAAGAAATTTTAACGAATTTACAAGCCAGAGCATTAATTTCTCAACTTAAACATTATTTTTCGACCCATGATGTGCCAAAAAGTATCTTTGACAACCTAATAGGTTTAGAAAACGCAATGGAAAAAATAAAAGAAAAAAAACATCAAGCAATCAAAAATTACCAATTATTTTAAAGCTTGAATTTTTGTTTTTTATAATTTAATGTTTATGCTTAATAGTTTAAATTTTAGTTCTATAATTTTATGTTATGGTTTTATTTTCCTTTAATTTGAAAAACGTACAAATGAATGCTTATAATGTTTGTTTAATTTTAATTTAATTTAATTTTAATTAAAAACCCCGTTTATTCGACTCTTTCATTTTTGAGCCCCGTTAAATAGAAATCTCGATAAATCGAATTCCCGTCTAATTCGTAAAAAAAGTGATCCCCTTGCCATTACGAATTATCGGGACTCGACTGTATTTGTCATTTTTTTCTATGAGCATTAATTATTTCTCAGGAAAGGTATACACTAGTTGGCATAATTATTTTGACGAAACTCTTTTTGACTATTGAACTTAGAGTTGCATGAAATCGTCAAATAACGGTGTGAAAATGAGGAATAAAACAAAGAATCTATTTTTAGCTAAGTGCATGCCAAATTTCACTTCGTTCACCTTTTGCATTCTCTTTCTGCTGATAAGAATGCATGCAGACAACCTCTTTTTGCGTGGCACAAGTATTTTGACAGCATCTTTATTAAAATATTTTCACACTTTCAAGCACGCGGGAAGCAAAGAACTTCTGGGTTTATCTTTGACCAATATTAAACGTAGTTATTAAAATATGAAGTTATTAAAAATTATAAAATAACATGGGTAAAACGGCTGAACTATGTTTGGTTACCAGATCTTCAATGGTAGCAAAGTTTAACGCTGGAATAGCAGTCAAAGACATTGCCAAAGAGTATAATGTGTCGCGTCAAACTGTGCACTATCAAATTAAAAAGTTTAAAAAGCATAATGACTTAAGTAATTTAAAAAGATCAGGTGCTAAGCGCAAAACAGATCTCAATGAAGACCGAGTCCTTGTACGGGAATTAAAAAAAAAATATTTTTCTAAAGCCCCAATCCGCAGCAGATCAATTTAATTTAACAGCTAAGACACCCATTAGTGAGCGCACAGTCCGTCGGCGATTAAAAGAATGTGATTTTAAGACTTATAAGGCCAAGGACATTCCATATATAACAAAAGCAAACAAGCTCAAAAGACTGTCTTTCGCAAAGGAACATCTCCATAAGCCAAAGGAGTTCTGGAGAAGCGTTCTATGGACAGATGAAAGCTCTTTTGAGTATAATTCTTCAAAAAATAAAATTTTTGTAAGATTACCAATGGTACAAAGGCAAATAAGGCGGCCCGTTTGCCAAAAAGTTAGCCATGGTGGAGGTTCGGTGATGTTCTGGGGATGTGTGGCGTTTAATGGACTGGGTGACTTCGTTCCTGTCACTGGCTCGATGAACCAAGGCCAATATTTGCGGGTTCTAAATGATAATGCCTTTAGTTCTGGAGACAGGCTTATTGGACAGTCCTTCATTTTGCAACAGGATAACGCCCCATGCCACAAAGCCAAGATCATCACAAAATTTTTGAAGGATGTTGGTGTTACCACTTTGGACTGGCCACCTCAAAGTCCAGATTTAAATATAATTGAAAACGTGTGGTCTCTTATGAAACGTAAAAGAACAACATCGTTAAATAAAACCAGAGAGGAGACAATTTCTGAGGTCACTTCCCTTTGGGAAGAGATATCTCCAGAGATCATCAAAAATTTAGTCGATTCAGTACCGCGACGACTGCAAAAAGTTATTGAAACTAAAGGAAATTATATATTTTACTAAATACTTGTTTTTCCTTTAGGTTTTTTATGTTTAAATTTTGTTATTTATATTAAAAGGTACTTGTCAAAATACTTATGCCACCACATGAAAATTACATTAGCTTATATTTTTTTAAGTTCATATGACAAAATGTTGAATTGATTATTTCTAAGTTTGTATTACCACTAAGTGAAACTGAAAAAAAATTCATTGAGTTATATTAAACCATTAAAAAGTTACATAAAAATTTGAACCATTTGTTTTTCGTCAAAATAATTATGCCGACTAGTGTAGGTATGGCAACATTTCCCATTCCTGCGCAATCCATATCTGAGAAGTGGAAAAGATGTATTTAAAAATTGAAAAATTTTGATTAAACAAATATAGCAAACCTTATGCTTAAGCCCGTTCCACTTCGGCATTAGACCAAGGTAAGGAAAGCATTTGAATTCCAAATAAAGCAAGGGACTTAAATGGTTTATTATCTCCAGCATTAAATCAATAGCAGTTTATTCATACCTGTTACGGAGTTGCAATATTAATTTTTTAATAAAATAAGTACAGGTCTTACGTATAGCAGGAGCATTTTGTTGCCCTTCGTTTTGGAATATCTTGTTTAGTTTTTGCATATCGCTTAAAATTGGCTTTAAAAAAAGCAAATAAAGCAAATTTACGTCATCGCAATAAAGATTATGTAATATTTTTGCGTTGTGGCATTTTTCTTCAGAAGCTGCTAATGCAAAGTGTAACTTTAGTTCAGACCACTGATGTGCAATTCTGGATACTGCAGGCTCTATAGAAAGCCACCTTGTATTGCATACTCTAGGTAATTTTAGAGGACTCTGAAAGAATTAAGGTATTCATTCAGTATAACCAATACATTTTATTTCAATCAGTACAGAAGTTAAAAACAAACAACAACAATGAGTCTACAAGCTACCATTTATAACAAACACAGGGATTCGATTTTAAATCCTTTTGAACACATTGGACAAACACGATTTACAAATTTAGTTACACGTACATATGTAAATATGTATATACTTGATCATTATTAATGCACTCATACATTTTTTTTATAATTAATTTGGCGCTGGGAACTCTTGGAAAACCATAAATAGGTATCCGAAATGAGGAATTCCAAAGAGTCAGGCATACTATCTTTGCACGCCTGATTTACAGCCAATTGGATGGAGTGACATACACATTTGATTAAAATTAAGGAAGGGAAAGAAAGAATTAAGTTCTTTTTTTTTGAGCTCCTCCTTTAAGCTTTCGGAAATGGATATAGCATCACCGGACTCAATTCTTATTAAACTCAGTAGCGTTGAAACCATACACTTATTTTTAATACTAAAATAATTAATCACGATTTCTTAAAAGATTTAATAAGTAAACATATCCTAAGACAGTTAAATTGTAGACCAACACAAATATTTGTACAAAAAATAAAGAAAATAATGTTTTATTTACCAAGTAATTTTGTCACACTGATATCCGTGGACTCATCCAGCAATAAGCTAAATTTTGAATCTCCGATGTCGACGTGCAAGTCCTCCATAAAGTGCACAGCTAACACATTATTGATTATTTGCGTGCATTTCGTACGCCCCAGTTGAATTTGAGCGGCTGCACTACATTCTTTAAATTTAGTTGTGCACAACCGCGACAAATGGTCCACTGGCAATATTGCCGAGTGTTCGGCAATGAACAAACAAAGCGCGGCTTCCTGATCCTGAGTCTTGCAACACTAAGCCGGAAAATTTATTTTTTGCGATTCAGCAACTGATCCCATTGCTAAAGTGTGCTTTTTCGATGCCGCATGCTGCCTGATTTCAAAGATTTTGGCTGATATTGTCGACTTACAGTAGCAACAATATGCTTTGGTTCCTTCTCCTGGCACTTTGCGTAACCACGCCTTGAATTTGTTGTTTTGGAGCCAAGCATCACGAAAAATCTGTTTGTATACATATAACTTTCGGCATTTGAAGACACTTAAAAGTGTGAACGAAAGCACATTGCGCGGATTTGTGGCATAGTTTTACAAATTGTAATTTATTACAAAATGGATCGTTTTCTTCAAAAAGGGAAGATATTGTTATTTTGTTGTTATATTGTTATTTTTTAATGTAGCGGTAAAAGCAAAATTTTGTGTGACAATAACAAAAGTGCTACGTGAAGATGCTGTTGCTGCTATTACGTTTTGTTGTGAAATACATACACATACATGCGTTTCTTGTTCATATCAATGTTCGTGTATCTAAATAAAAATAATTAAAGTTTTTGATTAATTAAAGGAAAACGCCGAACATCATCAACGGCCATTACTTCCATTACGGACAAAGAGATTTGCGAGTGCAGAAGCACTGACAGTGAAGATGTTGCAACAGAGAAACCAGAACGCAAAAGAAATTCCAAAATTTCACGCGTATGGAAATATTTTAAAAGCTCTGAAGATAAGCAATTTGCAAAATGTCTTTCGTGTGGAAAAGTGTATAAGACTAGCGTGAATACATCAAACTTACAAGATCAACTGAAAAGATTTCACCCGAAATAAGATACTCAAGCACCGGGCAATAGTACCCGCACTTCAAACGTTGCAATTACATGTGACATATGGACATCATGCGCCAATTCAAGTTTTTTAACAGTGACAGTTCACTTTGTCCACGACTATGCTTTGAAAACAGCATCATTAGCCACTAAAAATCTTTTGGATGCTACTAACTATTCGGCAAATATTATATACTAGCTGTACCCTGCCACGTTTCTCTGTGGCATATTATGGTTAAGAGGGCACTTCTGAATACATCAAGGTTCTGGCAAAATCATCTTTCTGGCATAAGGTGAAGAAGGCAGTCAGAGTTGTCGCTGGCGGATTCAGGACTCTTTCTTGCACATTTCTTTCTGTGAAATAGACACGTTGACCATTCTCCAAATGGACTGCCAAGCGAACTAAATCTGGATAGCGTTCATGAAAAAAAAAGCAGCCTCGTTGCTGCTTATGTATCTTCCAGCCTGGTATTGAGATATTTCATCGACAACTCGTACTGCATTGTTGTCACCATTTTCTGCCTGAACACCAAAAACTGCCATATCGCTGCCTTTATTCACGTACTTGCAGATATATTTAATCGATTTCACGGAATTGCAATATTCTACGTTGATGTGCGCTTTGTATGATTTTGACAATAGTGGTGAGTATGGAACCACCCAACGATTGTCTACCTCAATATCACCAATTCTCATGTTTAAATTTGCCGAAGTCCCTCCATCTTCAGTTGACCGTCTCCCATACAGAGGATATCCATCGTCCCCTGTTACGGTGTTGGCTGTAAATGCTCGACGATATCGCTTGGAACACTTCCCGTCTACCATGCATGGTGAACATGGGTTGAGGGTACCACATGGGCCATGGATCATGTTCTTGATGACAACTTCATGTAAATCCGTATCAACCTCGGCCCGTGGAATCTCAGCGCATATAACATCGTCGATTTCATCTGGAGTAATTTTGATAAAAATCATACAGCCAAATCAGTATGTGCGCATGCGGCAATTCTCTCTTCTGCCATTCTACTGAATACATCCAGCACCGCACAGATCCAAAAACTCCATGTTTCACAATGAAATCCATCAGTGACTTGAGCTTTTGTCTGAAAACACGGGCTGTGATGTCATGCCTATCCCTATACGATTGTCCAGGAAATAACAGCTGTACTATCTCGTCCCAAGCTGGATTGCATGTGAAGGTGATAAATAAGTCTGGACGGCCGTGGCAACGAACATATGCCATGGCATCTTGAGCATATTCCTGCATGTGGCGTGAACTACCTATGTATGAGGATGGCAAAATCGTGAGCTTTCCAACGTTGGTTGTATTACGGTCATTCATCACAGCATCCCGTAAATGTATATATTCATCCGACCGAAGTTTCGTCTGATTCAATCGGAGGAACAGCAAACGTTCTGTTTCAATTTTTGCATACATATCGACAATGTACTGATCAAACAACTGACGACATTTCAATATATGATTGCAATCGGTCCTCCGAACCATTAACCTGTATGAGTAAAAGTTCATCGCGCAGCCGCGTCTCTCGGATGGAGGCCCGTTCTTCGTCAGTCATATTCTTAATCTTACGTCTTTTTGCTTCTGTATTGCGAATACGACGACCCAATCTCGACTTCTTTGATGGCATGACTTCGTTTCTTACTGAACCTGAACAAAAAAATAAAATTTGTATCTCCAATTTCTTCTTTCAATATGTTTTGAATGTTTGACAGGAAATGCTTTGATTCAGCTGGCTGCCTGTAGAGGGCGCAGCAGTAGGGGCACGGGGAAACGCTAAAAAAATTGATATATGCGCGACCGCAGATAAGCTATCAACATCAAAAGTAGACAATAACCGAGCTGGAACCTCAACGCATGTTTTCTTATTCCAAGTCCGATTCTTTTTTGTTATACCACGTTTTATAATGACTGACGTTTCATGTCAAGTCACACGGGAATGCTGTCGAACGGGATAAAAAGTATCCTATGTGCTTCTCCTGGCTCTAAACTACCTCCCTGCCAATTTTCAGCTAAATCGGTTCAGCCGTTCTTGAGTTATAAGTGGAGTAACTAACACGACTTTCTTTTATATATATAGATATACACTCATAAAAATATTTTTCTAGATTTAAGAAAACTCGCCCTAAAAAATAATCGCCCTTAAACTAAGAAAAAATTTCTAGAATTAAGAAAAGGTTTTCATAAATTTAGGGAATGGCACCATAAAATCAAGACAAGCCGCCATAAACACAATTTTTTAGGGTTAATTTACCTTTTTTTCTAAAATCTAGGGCGATTTTCCCTTATTTCGTTTGCTTAGCGTCTTTCTCAATATAGGGGCGAATCGCCCTAGTTTTGACGGTAAAATTTTCGTATAACCATGTCGAATTCGCCCTAGAACTACAGGTTACAGATTTAAGTTTAAAGGGTAATGCAAGAGAATGACAGAGAAGGAGATATTTTCGGTATTCTTCGGGAGGGCTTCGGGTTTTCAGTGCGTGCAAACAGATCAAAGAGTGAAGTTGCGTGTAAAAAGTGCAGCGATGGAGACATTTAAACAAAATTGAACGTGAATATGTTGCTCAACATTTTTGAAGGTATGTTTCTTATTATTGTTTACTTTAAGGAATTTATATACATAGATATATAATCTTAATCTAATAGAAGATGAAAAACAATTAATGCAACTTGGGACCAACTTCGAGGGGAAATTCCAACGGAGCTTGTTGGTGTGGCCGTTGAGTTTTATAATCTTGAAAAAACTCAGGCGTAATGTAAGTAATTCAATCAGAACCATATTATTTGTACAAATTAGCAAAAAACAAACATGTACATAAATATACATGCATATATACATATATATATATCATTCATATACATACATACATATATACCTACAAACGTGTTGGTGCATGATTGCATCATCTTTTTTTGACACATGGAACCCTAACCATAGACAATAGAATTTAAAATAAGCGCACACACACACACACGCACACACACACACACACATGCACACACACACACACATGCACACTTGGTCCCCTTATTCAAAGACATAAAAACTGGAGGAATATACAGTTACATACATGTACATATGTATATATACATATAATATATATAAAATTAAAAAATTTGTTAAACCAAAATTATATTTTAAAATTATATATTAATATCTGTACTTAATGAAAATAGCTAAGTGTAAATATCTTTATATAAATATATGTATGTAAATATTAATATAATAAAATACAAATAAAAAAAACAGCAACAAAAAAATTGTGTTTTTTTCAAGGCTTTAAAAATTAAAAATTCACCCCAAAATCAAGAAAATAGATTCTTATATCTCGGGCCAGTTTTCTTAATTCAAGATAGCTTGCCCTTAAATTTAGAAAAAAAGTCGCATTTTAGTGTTCAAATAACCCTAAAACTAAGAAAAATCTTTCTAAATTTAAGAAAAATGTACCTTTTAATACAGAAAATTTTTCACATACTTAGGGCAAGTCGCCCTAAAAACAAAGACATTTTTTCTACATTTAAGAAAAATCGCCTTAAATTTGAGGAAGTTTCTTTCCCGATTCTAGGGCAAATTTTTCTTAAATTTAGGGCGACTCGCCTTTGGAGCCATTTTTAGGGCGAATTTCTAAATATTCGGGCAAAAAGTGTACTTTTTAGGGCGATTTCGGGTTAACATTTTTATGAGTGTATGTGGAACGTCCTTGACAAAACAGTTTGCATTGTTACAGACAATGCCCCATCAATGCACTATGGTCCAGCGGACCACTTTTCTTGGCCAAAACCCATTTTTTGAAAGTGGTCAAAATAAAATGATTTTGGTCTCGATGGATTAGAAATAGAGTGACCATCAACGTGGCATACCCAAAATGTTCATAGGTGGCGCCACTCTAGCGGACGACGCCTTTAAAGTCAGCTGTTTGTTCGCAGGCCAACGGGTAGAGTGAAAATGAGTAAAAAATGGCAATTTTAAAATTACGAAAACTCGAAAAAAACAAACCGAACTGAACCAATTTTTTTTTTTCAAATTGAATAAGTAACGTTTGAACTACTTGTTTTGTAATGGGAAATGTTCGAAGCTTATCTGGTATTTTTGTTATTTGATGTTAAATTTTGTCTTCAAAAATATGTAACTTTTCATTAAAAACTTGTTTTTAAAAAGCTATACAAAGTGAGTTCCACCTAGTCCCACCTTGAGACCTATTGGGATTTGTAGGGAATTGCATACTTGTTCATTTGCATATAGTGGGAAATGCCACTTTTGACCACATTTCTTGGAATTCGCCTTAAAAGATCACCAAATTTTGTATGAATATTATTTTTTGTATGATTCTTTTAATGAAAACTATAGTAATTCGTTAACCGATTTTGATAAAATTTTGTTAGTATAGTTAAAATTACATTATTTTTATGTAACCGAAGTTTTATGAATTTATCTCAAAACATTTTTTTATCGTTCCTATGACAGCTATAGGATATAGTTTTCTGATCCGGACAATTTTTGTTCAGTATCATTCTATAAGTACTAAATTACGATTGGTAAAGTTTCAAGTCGATATCTTTTAAATTACCAGAGTTATTAATTTTGACCAACAAAAGTGGTCCGCTGGACCATAGTGCAATGCTTAAGACGTGTGATATTCTAATAATAAAAAATCTCCCATGCTTCGCCCATACTATCAACCTGGTTGTTCAAGATGGACTTAAAACGGATGATGATGAGGGGCTACAAGAGATATTCGCAAAGTGCAAAAGAATTGTACGCTTCTTCATGAAAAGTTCTATAGCAGGCGAAAAATTTAAAAACGCCCAAGAAAGCTTTTCGTATACGTTGCTCCAAGAAATACCTACAAGGTGGAATAGCTTTTATTTTATGATTCAACGAATTTTGGCATTTTGATGCTATTAATAATATGTTATTATCAACAAAAAACGCACCCTTTAATTGCGGAGGAAATACTAATATTAAAAGAAAACAAGAAAGGAAGCTAACTTCGGCACGCCGAAGTTTATATACCCTTGCAGATAGAACTTCTATGAATAAAAAACCATACAATACAAATTATATATCTTTGTGTTAAAAAACAATGAAGTAATACCTGCTTTCAATTCATTCACCTATACATATTATATTTGCAGTTTTACATTCACTGATTTGCATTTTTCCTCCACATCAAACGATCGTTTGTATGGCACCTATATGATATAGTCGTCCGATTTTCATGAAATTTGCCACAAAATTTAAGACTTATATAAAATGGCTATACCTCAAATTTGATGAAAATCAGCTGAAAACTAAAAAAGTTATAAATTTAATTGTATTAATTTCTCGATCGTTCCTATGGGAGCTATATGATATAGTAGTCCGATTTTTATAAAATTTTGTACAAAATTGAAGAGTATAGTAAAATGGCTATATCTCAAATTTTATCCAATTCTATTGAAAACTGAAAAACTTAAAAATTTTTTTGTAAAAATTTTCCGATCATTCCTATGGCAGCTATATGATATAGTCGTCCGATCCGGCCCGTTCCGACATATATACGAGTGAGAGTATATAGAAGGCTAACTACAAAGTTTCATTCAGATAGCTTCAAAACTGAGAGACTAGTTTGCGTAGAAACGGACAGACGGACAGACGGACAGACGGACAGACGGACAGACGGACAGACGGACAGACGGACATGGCTAGATCGACTCGGCTGTTGATCCTGATCAAGAATATATATACTTTATATAGTCGGAGGTGCCTCCTTCACTGCGTTGCAAACTTCTGACTGAAATTATAATACCCTGCAAGGGTATAAAAAGCAAATACTTGCGCTCTTTCAAGAAGCAAGTGAAAAGGTATCGGGCTTAACGTATGCTACTATTTCTTTAATAATACCCACGGCATACATTTTGCGCCGAAAATTGGAATGCATTACCCCAAACTTGGAGACTGTTTGGGACGCAATAAGAAAACGCTTGTCTATATACGAGACGTGGCAACTTCCAAGAATAGCAACTCTTATTGATCCACGCTTTAAAAGAAATGGATTCCAGAGCCGAAAAAATGCGGAGCAAGCATGTGACTAACAGGCCAATTGAAAAGTCCTCGGTCTACCATGGTAAAACATTTATTTTTTTTTTTTAATTCTTTATTATTCAAGGTAGTTCCCTTCGAGGGTGATACAGCGATTATAGCGGTCTTCCAACTTTTCGATACCATTTTTGTAGTACTGTTTGTCTTTTGCCTCAAAATAGGCCTCAGTTTCGGCGATTACTTCTTCATCGGCGCTGAATTTCTTTCCAGCGAGTATTCTTTTGAGGTCTGAGAACAGGAAAAAGTCGCTGGGGGCCAGGTCTGGCGAATACGGTGGATGTGGAAGCAATTCGAAGCGCAATTCCTGCAATTTTGCCATTGTTTTCATGGATTTGTGACACGGTGCATTGTCGATTGGACTCCGGAGTGAAATGATGGAGCCATGTTTCATCCATTGTCACATATCGACGAAAAAATTCAGGTTTATTGCGCTTAAACAGCTTCAAACACTGCTCAGAATCATTAACACGTTGTTGCTTTTGATCGACTGTGAGCTCGCGCGGCACCCATTTTGCACACAGCTTTCTCATGCACAGATATTCGTGAATGATATGATGTACCCGTTCAGATGATATCTTCACAATGTTTGCTATCTCCATCAACTTCAGTTTACGGTCATTAAAAATTATTTTGTGAACTTTTTTGACGTTTTCGTCAGTGACAGCCTCTTTTGGGCGTCCACTGCGTTCGCCATCTTCGGTGCTAATTTAACCACGTTTAAATTTTGCATACCAATCAAAAATGGTTGATTTTCCTGGTGCAGACTCTGGAAACTCTTCATTAAGCCAATGCTTCAATTGTATTTTTTTCCTTCAAAAAGCAATATTTTATCAGTGTTGGTAGGGTGGCCAAAGTTACCAGAAGCGGACTCACATCCTAGTCTCTGATTCCCTTCGATAGAATATACTAAAAAGGAGTAATCGGTTGTAGAAAAGTCTGGCATCTCCTCGCAAAGCCATTCGCTGCCAGAATCTCGTTTTGCTCGGACGTTATAAATTAAGAAAAGCTTAACCACGTTTTGTTAAATTAAGATTAAATTAAGTTACAAGCTACAAGTTAAATGTATTAAACAATATCATTAAATCAAAGCCGGTGTTACAACTTTACTAAAGAGGACACTGCAATTTTGGGGGCTCGACCGAGGATATTGCCCAGCATTTGACAACTTTAACCTTAATAAAATATAATTAACAAAACACTGTGCAGTGTGGTGGATGACAAATTGAACAATTGGGAACTGGTTAAGAGATCGGAAAAGCCACGCAATTTGGTCAACGAGAAACATTGTGCAGTGAGGTGGACGACAAATTTAGAACAATTTGGAACTGGTTAAGAGTTCGGAAAAGCCACGCAAATTGGTCAACGAGTGACAGAGACAGCAATAGACGCGCAAAGAATTTCATCACAAGGCGTAAAGAAATTCTTCGGAAGGCGTAAAGAAATTCTTCGGAAGGCGGAAAGCAGACACACACATGGGCGAGTGAGACGGATGCAGCGAGTGACGACGACGAAACCGAGTGGCAGCGTCCAAATGTAGATTGCATCGAATCAGGCTGGTAAAGAGCAAAGATTCAAGAAGCAGCGGATTGGCTGGAGAAAATAGAAGGAAGGCGAGGAAAGGCAAGACCCTTGGTGGCGTTCAAGGAACACGCAGACAAGAACGTGCAGGTCAAGATTGGACGCGGAGTTGGAGGAAGAGAGCTGGAACACGAGGATCAGCAGCAGATCAAGCTAGAGAAGAGTAGGAGTTGGACAAGCAGAGGCGAAGCGGAATAAGGTGCGGAGCAGGAGCAGTAGTACATCAGCAGAACCTTATTGGCCATAGCAAAGGCACATGGTTTTGCAAGTCTTCAGAAATTGGATTCCAATTGGAGGCATTGCGGAGTCGTAGGTAGCTGTGTGGAGAAAAAGAAGGCGGTGGACGTGAAAAGAATCGATACAGCACGAGGCGAAACAAAGTCGTCGCAGGCTATGTAACAGTCTGATTGTATGTATGTGTGAAGAAGAAGCAAAAGCAGGACTGTTAGTTTGTTTGCAATTGTATCGAGAAAGATTAGAGTTAAAACACAATTTTGTCATATTAACTGTAATTTTCAGCAGGATATTTTTGTTAAATGGAGAGAAGCGAGATTTTGGCATTGTGAGTGGAAGAATTGCGACGGATGCTGTCAGAGCTGCAGTTGAATACAACCGGATTGAAAGCAGAATTACAACAACGATTGCTAACTCATTTTGGGTTGATGGATGAGGGTGAGTCAGAGACGGAAGGTGAGCCCGTACAGTTTAGGTCAACAGTTGCCACACCAACCACCCACCACAACAGAGTAGACAATCAACATGGCCAAGTTTCCCAATATAGATCGTGGTTTACTTTAAAAGATGTAGAAGGAAGTGTTTCTCAGTTTTCTGGCTCAGGTGTCCCAAATATAGATTTGTGGATTGAGGAGATGGAAGATTGTTCAGCTACCGTAGAGTGGAGCCCTTTGCAGCAGTATGTTTATGCAAAACAGCTATTATGTGGAGCAGCCAAAATGTTTGTACGTAGCCAGAGAAACATTAAGGACTGGGAAAGTTTGAAGTTAGCTCTCCTACAAGAGTTCGGAATGAAGGTTTCTACAGCCGAGATTCATAGCAGGCTAGGAAAACGTCGTCAGCAAAAAGGTGAATCATTACAGGAGTATTTATATGCCCTAATGGAGATAGCTAAGCCTATACGGTTGGAAGATGAAAGTCTAATCGAGTACTTCGTAGAAGGTATACCAGATGCTAGATTAAA
Organism: Drosophila serrata; assembly: GCF_035046125.1. NCBI lineage: Eukaryota > Metazoa > Arthropoda > Insecta > Diptera > Drosophilidae > Drosophila > Drosophila serrata. The sequence goes on along the minus strand of NW_028257199.1, from coordinate 26,574 downwards.
TAAATCAATGTTATATCAGGCTAGAAATCTCAGAGTTGAAGTGGCAGATTGAAACATACCAGAAGGCAAGAAGCTCGTATTAGCCGGACTGCTTTCCAAAGCAGTAAGGTAGCTAAAGAGTCGGTCAACGAAAAGACAACAGATTCGGTTAGGAAATGTTTTAAGTGGGAAGATCCGTCTCATATGAAGAGAGACTTTCCAGTACAATCGAAATGTTTCAAGTGTAATCAGCCAGGGCATCGAGCAGTGCAGTGTAAAGTAGGTGCTCAAGTCAAAACGGAAGAAAGAACTAATGTGGTTCAGGCGGAAAAAATAATTGCGAAGCATTCTCGTGCATCTTGTGGTTTAGAAGTAAAGGTCCGTATTTTGTTCGAATATTCGATATTGGAGAAAGTCAGGTGCTGACTTTTGGCATCTGTTACGTAAATAAGCTAAGTTTAAGTTCACAGAAAAGCAAGTAGAAGCGTTCGATAAATTAAAAACAGCGCTAATCAATGGTCCTGTTCTTAAGTTGTATGACCCTTCACTCGAAACGGAAATTCATACTGACGCTTCAAAATTCGGATTCGGAGCTGTGTTGCTTCAGCGAGACATGGAAGATAGTTTGTGGCACCCAATTTTTTATATGAGCCGGAAGACAAAGCCGTGCGAAGAGAAGTACCATTCTTATGAACTCGAAGTCCTTGCAGTTATTGGAGCTTTGGTTAAGTGGCGAGTCTACGTTCTTGGAAAAAGATTTAAAATGGTCACAGACTGCAATGCGTTTGCCATGACTATGAGAAAGAAAGAGATTCCGCTCAGGGTTTCGCGTTGGGCAATGTACCTTCAAGACTTCGACTATGAAATTGAACATAGGTCAGGTAACAAAATGAGACATGTAAATGCATTGAGCAGGGTGTTTTGTTTTGTTGTGACAGATAGCTTAATCCACAGTTTGCGAGAAGCTCAGCTATCCGATGATTGGACCAAGGCCGTGAAGAGTGTTGTTGATATAAAAGAGTATGAAACCTCTATATATCGAATGAAATCTTATTCAAAGATCCGAATAGGGAGCTGCTTATAGTTCCATCGCTTATGGAAGACGAAATCATACGAAATGCCCACAAGCAAGGACACTTTTCATCAAAAAAGTCTCAAGAATTGGTCGAGAAGTCTTATTTCATTCCCAAGGTGAAAGAGAAGATAGCGAAGATTGTTGAGAGCTGTGTAGAGTGCATTTTAGTGAATACAAAAGCTGGGTTTTTGACGCTGATAGACAAAGGGGACAAACCCTTGGTTACATACCATATTGACCATATTGGCCCAATGGAAGTAACCAAGAAGCGCTTTAACCACATTCTCGTCATAGTCGATGCTTTCTCAAAGTACGTGTGGTTATACCCTATACGGAGCACTGGGGTTGAAGAAGTTTTGAGTTCTTTTCGGTAATCCACACAGAATTGTGTCAGATCGAGGTGCTGCATTCACTTCACACCTGTATAAAGAGTATTGCGAAAAGGAGAGAATACAACACTTGCTAATTGCGACAGGAGTTCCCAGGGGTAACGGACAGGTAGAGCGTATGCATCAGATAGTGGTCCTGCTGCTATCGAAACTGAGCCAGGAAAATCCAGGGTGCGGTTATTTGGATAGTGAGCTGCTCACATTTGGCAACGTGCAAAAATTCACCCATTAAAACGGATATTTCAACTGTGGAGAAAAACGACGACAACACGTAATTTTTTGATTTAATTCTAAATAATCAAGCTGCTAATCAACATTATAATGCTAAAACTGATTTTATTGTTATGAGACAACAGTATATGGAGATGGCCTTGGTTAATCAGGAATTGGATCCCTTATTATGGATCAAGGTAAATTTAAATAGCTAAGTAAATACGATCAAACATATTCCACATATTGAATAAATTTCCAGATGAACCAGAACGACTTTCCCGGATTGGAAATGATCTTTTTCAAATATTTGTGTATGTATATCCGCAACCTCTGTAGAGTCGGAGAGGGTCTTCAGCATAGCCGGACAAATTATTTCAAATAGACGTACAAGGCTTTAAGATGATAATGTTATTGTCTTGCTTTTTCTTAACCAAAATTATTGGTTGAAATAAATACAGAAATAGCAGTTACACTAAGCTCAAATAATACAAAATCATTTTATCCGAATAATAATTTTTTATTATTTTCAGATAAAGATTGGATAACCAATGACATACTTGTATACTTTAAATAAATATGGACTTTTACAAAAACTAATTAAATAATTTTTTTTAAATAGATAGATTTGTTTTTTAGATTTTCCTTGCTATCGTCGATAGCCGATATTTTATGGAAACTGTTAAGCACTATCGATTGCGCAGACTATCGATAGTTCTTCACCTATAATATTTATGTATGAACGCTGCAGTACCAGTCATCAGTAATTCATCAACGTTTCATCAACAGTCAAGGGGGTGCTGTTGATGATTCATCGCTGACAGGCCATACAAACTGTTGAATTATTTAACATGGGCATGTTCCAGGCTGTCATCAATAAAAATGCATCAACAATTAATCGATGATTCATCAACAATTCATCATCAACTTAGAAACAAACTAGGAGCACTGCTGCTTTGATCTCTTACAGGAAATCCAAATCCCATTTTAAATCTATATCTATATATATAAAAATGCTCTGTTCGTGTCTACATCCTTCATAGACTCGAAAAGTTCTGAACCGTTTAAGCCCAAATTTTTACACAACATGCGTTGAGGTTCCAGCTCGGTTATTGACTACTTTTGATGTTGATAGCTTATCTGCGGTGGCGAATATATCTATTTTTTTAGCGTTTCCAAGTGCCCCTACTGCTGCGCCATCTACAGGCAGCCAGCTGAATCAAAGCATTTCCTGTCAAACATTCAAAACATATTGAAATAAGGAATTGGAGATAAAAATTTTATTTTTTTGTTCAGGTTCAGTAAGAAACGAAGTCATGCCACCAAAGAAGTCGAGATTGGGTCGTCGTATTCGCAATACAGAAGCAAAAAGACGTAAGATTACGAATATGACTGACGAAGAACGGGCCTCCATCCGAGAGACGCGGCTGCGCGATGAACTTTTACTCATACAGGTTAATGGTTCGGAGGACCGATAGCAATCATATATTGAAATGTCGTCAGTTGTTTCATCAGTACATTGTCGATATGTATGCAAAAATTTAAACAGAACGTTTGCTGTTCCTCCGATTGAATCAGAAGAAACTTCGGTCCGAAGAATATATCCATTTGCGGGATGCTGTGATGAATGACCGTAATACAACCAACGTTGGAAAGCTCACGATTTTGCCATCCTCATACATAGGTAGTCCACGCCACATGCTTGAATATGCTCAAGATGCCCAGGCATATGTTCGTTGCTACGGCCGTCCAGACTTATTTATCACCTTCACATGCAATCCAGCTTGGGACGAGATAGTGCAGCTGTTATTTCCTGGACAATTATATAGGGATAGGCATGACATCACATCCCGTGTTTTCAGACAAAAGCTCAAGTCACTGATGGATTTCATTGTGAAACATGGAGTTTTTGGATCTGTGCAGTGCTGGATGTATTCAGTAGAATGGCAGAAGAGAGGATTGCCGCATGCGCACATACTGATTTCGCTGTATGATACAATTACTCCAGACGAAATGGACGATGTTATATGCGCTGAGATTCCACGGGCCGAAGTTGATACGGATTTGCATGAAGTTGTCATCAAGAACATGATCCATGGCCCATGTGGTACCCTCAACCCATGTTCACCATGAATGGTAGACGGGTAGTGTTCCAAGCGATATCCTCGAGCATTAACAGCCAACACCGTAACAGGGGATGGATATCTGTATAGGAGACGGTCAACTGAAGATGGAGGGACTTCGGCAACTTTAAACATGAGAATTGGTGATATTGGGGAAGACAATCGTTGGGTGGTTCCATACTCACCACTATTGTCAAAATCATACAAAGCGCACATCAACGTAGAATATTGCAATTCCGTGAAATCGATTAAATATATCTGCAAGTACGTGAATAAAGGCAGCGATATGGCAGTTTTTGGTGTTCAGGCAGAAAATGGTGACAGCAATGCAGTACGAGTTGTCGATGAAATATCTCAATACCAGTCTGGAAGATACATAAGCAGCAACGAGGCTGCATGGAGAATTTGTTCGTTCCCCATTCATGAACGCTATCCAGCTTTAGTTCACTTGGCAGTCCATTTGGAGAATGGTCAACGTGTCTATTTCACAGAAAGAAATGTGCAAGAAAGAGTCCTGAATCCGCCAGCGACAACTCTGACTGCCTTCTTCACCTTATGCCAGGAAGATGATTTTGCCGGAACCTTGATGTATTCAGCAGTGCCCTCTTAACCACAATATGCCACAGAGAAACGTGGCAGGGTACAGCTAGTACAAATCTAAAAGAGCAAAAAGAGAATCCTTTGAACGATTCACATCAAATATTAACCCTTTATCTTCTACTAAGAAGACATGGTCCTATCTAAATCGCCTAATTGGTAACTCCTCATATAGCCTCAGAACAATTAAATATAAAGATAAAGAGCTGCATCACTCTACAGACATTTGCGACGCTTTTGGGAACTTCTGGTCGGACTACTCCAAGGACGACAACTTCTCCCACCAATACAAGACCCGCAAAGTAGAAATTCTCTCGCAGGATTACACAGTAACCTATTTGTCCGCATCGGCTACTGATCTCGACTCTAATTTTACCCTTAGCGAGCTTGAATATGCCCTTCAGTAAGCGAAAGGTAAAACTCCCGGTATAGACCGGATCTCATACCCAATGCTCAAACATTTGCCCTCCGAAGCTAAGTATTGCCTATTAGAAATGTACAATGAAATGCTTGGTAAAGGCTCCTACCCCCACGTCTGGAAATCCGCCATTATAATCCCAATTTTAAAACCCAATTAACCAACCCACGAAATATCTTTCTTTAGACCCATTTCTCTCCTTCCCTGTTTAACCAAGACACTTGAAAAAATGTTAGCCAAAAGACTTATGTGGTTTATTACAAAACAAAAACTTATCAGCCCCCACCAAACAGCTTTTAAACAACAGCGTAGCACCCTTGATTCTCTTGTCCATCTCCATCATTATGCATCTGATGCCCTTTCCCCCAAAAATTATGTTACCATTCTGGCAACTGATTTCGAAAAAGCTTTTGATCGCATAGGGGTGCATACAGTACTGGAGCAACTTTCCCAGTGGGGCGTAGGTTAAAAGACCTTCAACTTAGCGAAGGCTTTCGGTATCAACCGTTCAATCCGAGTAAGAGTAAACAACACTCTATCTAAGTTCTATACTCTCCACAATGGCATCCCACAAGGATCGCCCCTTTCTGTGGTGTTGTTCATGATTGCCTTCCAATCCTTAAATAACATCATTTTAAGATATATACAATTTAACCTTTCAATCTATGCAGATGATGCCATTATTTTTAGCAAATGTAAGAATACCACTTCACTCAACAACTCAATCGACACATATTCTTAATGAAATTCAAATATGGGGAAACACCTCCGGTGCTACCTTTGCTGTAAATAAATGTGAACTCTTTCATATTTGCAAAAAACAGCTCTGTACATATCCATAATTATTTTTCAATAAAATTGACATAGAACTCGTACCATTTCTTAAAATTCTCGGCCTGACTATCAATAAACGACTCACATTCAAACAACAGTGTATAGATCTTAGAATAAAACTTAACAATAGGAATAACATTATTAAATTCTTAATAACTAAGAGCTCATTAATTCACCCCACAACACTTATACAAGCGACGAGAGCCTTGATGATGATGGTGTGCGCCATCTAACCTAAATAAGATCCTTCCTCCTTATCACGCTTCTTTGACACGGAGTATTGGCACCTTTCCAACGACCCCAACGATATGCTTCCTGGCTAAGCCGGATTACCAGATATTAAAACCAGAGTAGCCCAAACCACTTTTAAGCTGATACCAAAACTCATGTGATCAATGAATTCCATTCTTTGCAAGGACTACGACGTGGCCCTGAAGCACCGAAGGCAATTCAAAGTTCAATCCATGATACGAAGATGCATACAGTTTGTGAAGAAATACAATATTGAAAAGCCTTTACCGATGGAATAAAGTCATCCCGTCTCCTCCATGGAAATTTCGCTCCACGACCATTGACACTTCACTCCATGTCCTGAAAAAATCTAGGACACCATTCACAACTATGATCGGACATGGTTCTATACGGACGGATCCAAGTCAGAAGCCACAACCTCCTTCGCAGTGGTAGACGAACGCGGAATAATTATTTCGTTGGGCCTACTACCTCACCACTACTCGGTTTTCGCTGCAGAAGCAATAGCCATTATATCATATCATATCATTTGCAGTGACAGTTTTTCCACCCTGCAAGGAGTCCAAAACTTCTACAATAACAGCAACCTTCTATGTGAAATTCGGCACCTCTGCATACATAATAGTGCCAAAATTAAGATACTATGGGTACCAGCGCATATAGGAATATCTGGAAACGAGTTAGCCGACAAGGCAGCAAAGTTATCCGAAAGGGCTCCGTGCTATACAATTATACCTGGAGTACAGCAGAATATCTGGAAAAATATCAAACAGATAGTGCTCGACATAGAATTGGAAGACTGTCCGTCATTTGTCCACTGGTATAAACAATTTAACCCTGAAAAAAAAGATACCAAATACCCTGCGTCGTGAGACAGAAGGAAATGCGCAATTATCACTCGATTAAAAACTGAACACACAAAACTCACACACAGGCACGTACTAAACGGCGAAAGACAGTAAAACTGTCCTAACTGTGGGGAGGATCTATCAGTCAAACATATACTAGATTCATGCAGACACTATCATAAACATAGGACCAACCTCTTCGGGCTTACACTGCCCTCCAACTTATTAGCTACCCTAACAACTACTAAATTAAACATAATAATATCTTTCTTAACGAAAAGTAAAATAATACACCTAATTTAAACAGCACGACATGTTATAACTCACTAATTGATAGGCCATAAGCCCCCACTGAAAATAATTGTTATATTAATTATCGAGTCGATGGCCTCAGTAGCTAGTTACTCCTCTCTATGATTAGTTACTTTATTATAAATATTTGTAATAGTAATTAAATGAATAAATAAATATTGGCAATTCTCTGGTGTCGAATGCGACATTCGTACGCATTCAAACTAAAAAAACACATGTGCCAAGACTTTATTTTAATTTTATAAAAATTTAAACGTATAGCTCTTGGTTAGCACTATAATTGGTGCTAAGGGCGATTTTGAACCCTTGTTTGTTTTCAAGATATTCACTAAAATGTACTGCGTTCGAACGCGACAAAAATAAAAGTTACATTTGCAAAAAACCAGTTTAAGCTCTGATTTCAGCGAAACGTGATGAAAAATTGTAGTACAATAAATTTTAATGAATTACGCAATGAATTCTCTTAATAATGTATTTTGTTTGATTTTAAAATATTAAGTAGTTATTTTTAAAATTAAATTTTAGCCCCGGTCGCACGCGACATTTTGGAAAGCGATAATTTAAATTAAAACTGTACGACTATTGGTAATAGCATATGTTCTTTTACATTTTATATTGACTCTTTGGGTTTTTTATGTCATATTAGAAACCAAAAGTCAAAGCAAAATGCTTCGGTTTAAGAGATTGGCATCAAAACAAAACATGCCATTTTTTATGCCTTTTTTTTATAAAAACGACATTATTTGCGTTTGCGCGTGTTTGACATCGATTTTTTTGAAACTTATTTTAGAAAATGAAAAATTCTCTAAGTCTTGATCATCCTGACCAATTTCGTATGTAAGCATGTTAAAAATACTCGTTTATAAGCAATTTTAAGTTTTTGGCCGCGGTAGACCTTTCTGGAGAATTGCCCATATATATATATTAGTCTTGCGGTATTTTTTTTTATAGATTTTTCAATTGTTTATAAAATTGGTAATTGCGCCGTTTATTCGTTCCCAACGAGATGCCAACTTCAAAATGGCCCTCTCATAAAAACTCGGAGAGCCAATTTTCGCAGGACTCTCTTGTGGCCATGGACAGAAATAGGTGGTAATCACTAGGTGCGAGGTCCGGACTATAAGGTGGATACAAAAGAACCTCCCATCCGAGCTTCCGGAGCGTCTGGCGCGTCATCAAAGATGTGTGTGGCCTGGCGTTGTCCTGATGGAAGACAATTCGGCCTCTGTTGATCAAGGATGGCCTCTTCTGCATAAGTACTGCCTTCAAGCGGTCCAGTTGTTGGCAGTACAACTTTTGGCCAATACTACCAAATACACAGAAGAGACTTCCTGGCCGTCAATCCAGGCTTGGCCACCATCTGGGCCGCTTCACCGATTTTCGATTACGACCGTTTGCGCTTTACGTTATCGTAAGTGATCCACTTTTCATCGCCAGTCACCATACGCTTCACAAAGTGGTCGATTTTGTTGCTATTCAGAGGCGATTCGCATGCATAGATACGTCAAAAATGTTTTTTGCGTCAATTCGTGTGGCACCCATACATCGACTTCTTAGTGACTTCAAGCTTTTTTATACTCTTGCAGGGTATTATAATTTCAGTCAGAAGTTTGCAACGCAGTGAAGGAGGCACCTCCGACCATATAAGGTATATATATTCTTGATCAGGATCAACAGCCGAGTCGATCTAGCCATGTCCGTCTGTCCGTCTGTCCGTCTGTCCGTTTCTACGCAAACTAGTCTCTCAGTTTTGAAGCTATCTGAATGAAACTTTGTAGTTAGCCTTCTATATACTCTCACTCGTATATATGTCGGAACGGGCCGGATCGGACGACTATATCATATAGCTGCCATAGGAATGATCGGAAAATTTTTACAAAAAAATTTTTAAGTTTTTCAGTTTTCAATAGAATTGGATCAAATTTGAGCTATAGCCATTTTACTATACTCTACAATTTTGTATAAAATTTTATGAAAATCGGACTACTATATCATATAGCTCCCATAGGAACGATCGAGAAATTAATACAATTAAAAATTATAACTTTTTCAGTTTTCAACAGACTTTCATCAAATTTGAGGTATAGCCATTTTATATAAGTCTTAAATTTCGTCTCAAATTTCATGAAAGTCGGACGACTATATCATATAGGTTCCATACAAACGAACGTTTGATGTAGAGGAAAAATGCAAATCTGTGAATGTAAAACTGCAAATATAATATTTATAGGTGAATGAAATGAAAGCAGGTATTACTTCATTGTTTTTTAACGCAAATATATATAATTTATATGGTATGGATTTCTAGTCATATAATTTCTATCTGCAAGGGTATATAAACTTCGGCGTGCCGAAGTTAGTTTCCTTTCTTGTTAAATGGTATATTACGGTTTGATGACTAATGCCCAGCTCTTGTCCAATGCTACGGCTGCTACTATGCCGATTTCTTTGCACCAATTCAGCGATTTTATCGCAATTTTCCACGACAGGCCTTCCGGAGCGTGGTGCATCTTCGACCACCTCCACACCAGAACGAAAACTTGGAAACCATCGTTGTGCGGTGGAAATGGAAACTGTGTCGGGTCCATAAACTGAAAAAATGTTATAAGCGGCTTGAGATGCATTTTCGCCTTTATCGTAGTAGTACTGTAAAATATGAAGTATTTTCCCTTTATTTTGCTTCATGTTTGCGAAGCTACTTACGAAAAGAGCTTTACAAAATGGTACAGGATGTCCAGATGCGACAAGTTAAACTAGCTAGACTTTTTTGACAACCTAATATAATATATATTGTATTAGTTCCTAGTCATCTATCTGCAAAGTTATATAAACTTCGGTGTGCCGAAGCTAGCATCCTTTCTTGTTTTTGTTTATTTTTTAACTTGATTGAATTGAAGGAAATGTATTTGTTTTTCTTTAAGTTTCTTAAAAATATATAAATTTAAGTATTGACTGAAATAAAATAAATAGAACTGAAATGAGTAAATAAAATTACGAATAATTTATTATTAAATTATTTATTTATAAAGTTTATGATAAATTTTATTTAAAAAAAAAACATGGTTAAAACTATCACTATCGAAGTTTTGCCAGCTCTATTTTGATGACTATGCCGTACTTACGCAAATTCCCTCTATATCAGCTGGCCTGATGACGATCAGGTGTACCTGTAGATAATTTAATTTGGAGAAAATCGCATATATATCCAATCAGATTCGCCGCACAAATAAGCTATATTAGGATTGTAAATAATTATAAGTAAAGCTGCATAAAATATATAAAATATATAACTAAACTATTCTATTGATACTCCATGGCAGTATGTGGAATTTGACCCGTTTTCGTGGCCAAAACTCATTTTTCGCAAGTATCCAAATTTGCGTATTTTCAATGATACCATGTTAAGAAATGTTCAAACTGCTATGTTACATATCTAAAATGTTAACTTAACAGTGCACTGTTAAAATAACAGCTGTTAAAGTCAGCTGTTGCAAGCGAACACAACAGGCTGTCTTAAAGATCTCTGTCAAAAAATCATTAAATAACCAAATTCAAAATGAATATTAATTCTTCAGGTTATTACTATGTAACTTTCCAAAGGGTTTAAAAAAAGGTTCAAATTGTATCAGTGAGTGTTCATATACATGTTGTAGCTTGTCAATTCTGAATTCAAAATATCGGCTCATTATGCGTATTTTGCGGTTTTTTGCGTAATTTGAATTATTAGGAAGCAACGTCTTGATCAGAAATGCAGAACTGCTAGTAGTGTGGCGTAAGCAAGGGAGGTTCAATTCCTCCGGAAATATGAATATTGTGGAACAATCAAACTCCGCAGAATATAAGGTTTTCTCAACCGTTAAAACTGATATCGACGTAAGGGAAGACGACAATCCATATTTTTTTATAATAATAATAAAATTGCTGACAATGCTTAAGTTTAAAATAAATACATAGAATAATAAAACCATAAAAGATTTTCTTCTTAAATAACTTCTATATTTATTATCCGATCTGAAAGAAAATTGCAGGACACATAAGAAATTCATCCTGTGTTCCAAAATTTGGGTCTCTAACTTGAAATTGCTTTAAATATTCGATTTTTTTCGATTTCTGTGGGCGGAGGGGGTTGTTGACACGACCACTTTTCTAAAACTCCGCAGAATATAACCATCATAACCATCATTGTAAAGAAACCTGCAGTGAATTTTCTTAATATCAAACATTTTAATTTTGGCCACGAAAACGGGTCAAATTCTACATAGTGCATGGTCGGTTGGTTCATCCAACCGGCGCGGCAAAGTATGCAGCATTTGTCAACTTCGTGATGTGGTGATGTGATGACCAGCTGGCCAAAAAGAACACATCCAATAATTGAGTGCGACCACTACGCAAGAAATACATAGAGAAGTCAAACAGTACCAAAAAGTAGTATCACAAAAACGGCTGAGCCAGAGCATGGGGGACAAATTGTTTAAGTTATTTCACTATTTCTTGCTTAGTGGTGCGACACAGAAGGCAAAAGTAGACGACGCTAAAAAGATGACACATGTTCAGTATGAGGGGCTCCTCGATCGCAGTGACCCAGTCGGACTTCTTAGCCAAATTTCTGCCGACTTTCACGCTTACCCGTTCGGTCGGTAGGAACCACCGTTTATGTAAAGTTCTCATTCGCTTTTATTCATGCGTGAGCGGGGTAGTTCATGGTGCCGCCGTTGCTGCTCGGCTCAGATCAAATTCATCGTGAGCGGTATGAAAAATTTAGTAACAGAAATTTTTTTTAATGAAGATAATCTCTACCAAAGTTGAACAAAATATTTCGTTTGTTTTCGTTTCTCAAAAAAAAAAACACAAATCGATTTGAATCTCACTTTACGGAAATGATTATTCAGATAATATATATTTGAAAAAAATGTTGTGTTAACTGCAGTACTTAAACGGCTTTGAAGCAATGTACCGCAATTTTAGAATAAAAACAAAGAAAAGTAGTTTTTAAACCAAAAATAATTTGTTTGAGTTTTCAGCAAAAAATTCATTGTTATAGCTGCTTTTATGACGTTGCCCTAAAAATATCCCAAAAATTTTTTTAATTTTACTTTTGTTATGATTGTAACATATTATTTCTTGCCTTCCTTTAGGCAGTGTTATGAAAACTTTTTTAATAATATAAGTTTTAAAATTTGATTTTGGTATAAGAAGCCTCAGAGTGCGCATTTGGGACAACTTATACGTAAAAGCGAAATATTCAAATTTAATTTTACAATTTTGTTCAATTTGATCGGAGGTTGTACGTCGAGGTACCCTTAGTTTAAAATCACAACTTCTAAATAATGGGGAAAACTGTGTTCTTTATACCCTTGCAGGGTATTATAATTTCAGTCAGAAGTTTGCAACGCAGTGAAGGAGGCACCTCCGACTAAATAAAGTATATACATATATTCTTGATCAAGATCAACAGCGGAGTCGATTTAGCCATGTCCGTCTGTCCGTCTTTCCGTTTCTACGCAAACTAGTCTCTCAGTTTTGAAGTTATCTGAATCAAACTTTGTAGTTAGCCTTCTATATACTCTCACTCGTATATATGTCGGAACCGGCCGGATCGGACGACTATATCATATAGCTGCCATAGGAATGATCGGAACATTTTTACAAAAAAAAAATGTAACATTTTCAGTTTTCAATAGAATTGGATCAAATTTAAAATATAGCCATTTTATCAAACTGTTCAATTTTGTGTAACATTTTATGAAAATCGGACTACTATATCATATAGCTCCCATAGGAACAATCGAGAAATTAATAAAATTAAAAATTATAACTTTTTCAGTTTTCAACAGATTTTCATCAAATTTGAGCTATGGCCATTTTATATTATTCTCAAATTTTGTGTCAAATTTCATGAAAATCGGACGACTATATCATAGGTGCCATACAAACGATCGTTTGATGTAGAAGAAAAATACAAATCTGTGAATATAGGGCTTCAAATATAATATGTATAGGTGAATGAAATGAAAGCAGGTATTACTTCATTGTTTTTAAACACATATATATATAATTTATATGGTATGGATTCCTAGTCATAGAAATTCTATCTGCAATGGTATATAAACTTCGGCGTGCCGAAGTTAGCTTCCTTTCTTTTTTATATTATTTTTCTATTTTTTTTTTTTTTTGTTTGAGCCGTAAAGTAGTGTGTTTATAAAAACAAGTCCCGTGCGCCGAGGAAACAACATTTATAAAAGAACAGGGGCAAGAACGTGAAGTAATATAACAAGAAGCCCCACCAAATGTATGTATGCATGTACCTTGCAAATTTTCTATTTTATCCCTAAATGGTTATGCTTATTTTTAGTACGTTAAGGTCAAGCTTCGTCGAATCGACTATTTAAACAAAAGTGTACATATTTTTTTGCAGGACTTTACTAATATGTTTAGAACTCAAATTAAAATTTAATATCTCAGTGTCATTTGAAAACTAAAACATAATATTCAACCGTTTTTCAGTCGCATCGTAATATTAAGACTTAAAACTTAAGACTTAAATGTATAAGGGCAGAGAGAAAGTTTTATACAATTAAAACAATTTAGTGTTTTTTCCTGAATCTAACATATAATGCGAATATTTCACATAAATGTTTATAAAGGTCATATTGTTAAAAGTATCGACAGTCCCCTAGTGGAATTGGAGAACTCGATCATGTGAGTCTTTTTAGTTTCGTTGTTTAATTCCATTTTCATTACATGACGACATATGTATAAGACAATAAATTCAGCTAATTATCGTAAGAGAACATTGAAGTACTACACTTGCGCCATTTCACTATGGGAAAAAAGTCCATTTTTTTTTGGCATAAAATTAAATTATTTTACAAATTATTTTTAAAAATAAAATATATTTTTTGAATTTTCATACCCTAATTAGCTAAGAACCGTTATCTAAGATTTTTTACTAACAACACTATAGTGTTGATAAACGAACAAAGCACACGCTGCACTTTTCGAAGTTTGGGAGAAAAACAGCCGTTCGGAAGATGCTCTAAGAAGCTACACTGGTCGGCAAATATATTTTGTCATTGTATTCATTTTACCATAAGACTCTCTAAGTACCGGTGCGTTGTTAGAACCGAAGACGAAGATGAAAGAGAAGTGCAAATTAGCAACTTTAAAAATGCAAAATATTTCGAAAATTGTCCTTTGTTTTTTCGTCCTGCTGATAAGAATGCCAGCAATCAACGATTTTTGCAGCGGCAAATATATTTTGTCATTGCGTGATTTAGTTGTTTTTTAGGCAAGCTGAAATTGTGGTTCAAAAATATTATTACAAGTTTTCATTAATATTGGATAAATTTGTTTTTTTTTTTTATAATTAAAAGGTTAAAAAATTAGAGTTTAGCACCGTAATAAACATCGCTAAGGAACATAATTTTTCTCGTCAGACAACTAATTATCAAATCAATAAATATAAAAAATTTAATTATGTGATCAATGTTCGCCGTAATGGCAGAAATCTAAAGACAGAACCGGATGCAGACCGTCCAATCGTCCGTGCTTTTAAAAAGGATAATCTAAAAACACCAAAGGCCGTGTCCTTGAAGTGGAATTTGACTGCATCAACTTCCATAAGTGAGAGGACAATACGAAGGCGTTTGATAGAAGCAGATATGAAAACATATATTGCAAAGCCAATACCTTTTATAACCCTTAAAAATAAACTAAAGCGGTTGGAGTTCGCGAAAAGGTACATCACCAAGCCCGCTTCATTTTGGCGTAATGTCCTGTGGACGGACAAGAGAAGATTTGAATTCTACGAATCTCAAAAGAAAGTTTTTGTTCGAATTTACAAGAATTATCGTAAAAAAATTGCTCCTGTGTGCCAAAGAGTAAGCCATGGGGGTAGAAGCGTAATGTTCTGGGGTTCTGTTTCATATAATGGTGTGGGAGACTTGGTTCCCATAGACGGATTCATGAACCAGAACCGATATTTAGAAACCTTAAATGAATATGAGTTTCCCTCCGGTGAAAAATTAATAGGAAAAGTATTTATTTTCCAACAGGACAACGCTCCTTGCCATAATGCTAGAATGATTAATAGGTTATAAAGAGATGTTCAGGTTGAAACTCTCGATTGGTCACCACAAAGTCCTGATTTCAACATTATTGATAATGTGTGGTCGCTTATATGTTAAAACGAAAATAAAGGCCTGATACATTTTTTATTAATTTCCAGTTTAAAATAAATTTATAAAAAATACTACTTAGTTAAAATGTAAACAACAAGTTTGTCAAAATACTTATGCCACTGTGAAATTAATTAGTTTTTAGTTTTTATTTAATAAGAAATCAAAGTCATTGTTAAGAAAGACAATTTGTTATATTTATAACTAAAGGAATTATATACCATCCATTAATATTATTCTCTTTAAAATAAAAAAAAAATTTTTTTAAGAAACTGAGGCATCGCCATGACAAAATATATTTGCCAGTGTACATACAAACATAACTTTACGGCGAGCAATTTGATGAAACTTTAAATCAGCAAATATCAATCAAAATGAAATGTTTCATTGGTTATATGTATTAAAAAACATTTGCCAAAATGCTACCGTATAATGGACCAATTTAAGAAAAAACACTCTTTGTGGCTAGCCGGTAATATGAGTTTAAGCGTTTGTGCTCAAAATGTGTCATCAAATAAACTAGGTCGCCCAAAAATGAATTATGAGGATACTGGCGTAAGGCTCAAAAGAAAATTAGCATCTGAACCTGCAGAAGAAAATAACAATACAAGTTATCTTTTTCTCCACGCTGCCACCATTTCGGCAAGAAAATTTAATGAAAATAACATGCATTTTGTTCTAAAAAAAAGCGGCTTTAACTTTTTTATAATAGTTAAAGCAGCTTTAAATATTAAAAAACTAAATAAACAACAGGGCTGCGATATCTACCCACCATTTTTGAAAATAGTGGAGGAGAAATTAAAATGTAGGCCTGATGGAAAAGTTTGCAGCGAAAATCAGGCTCAAGTCTCCTTACAAAACTTGTTGAACCATACCGCTTCCCGAATACTAATCATGCAAGAGGAAGTCTGTGAAGCGCTTACGGATATAACTCAGTGCTTACTTATTTTGAGCTACGGTTTTGATGGTAATACAGGTCATAGCTTATACAAATAAAAATTTAACATAACTGAATCTCCAACTTTCTCTTTTTGTGAACTCAATAATACCCATTAAAATAGTAGATCAAGCAGAAAGAGTTATTTGGCTGAATAAATCGCCGCGATCCACAAGATTTCGCCGTCCTCTGAAAATAGCGTATATTAAATAATCAACATCTTTCATAATAAACGAAAAGGAAAACTTAGACACTGAAATTAAAAATCTGAATGTCTACATGCACTCTTTTAAGAAAAGCGAAATATCAGTGAAATCTGATGGTCACCTAACCGTAATAGACGGTAAGGTTTTAAATATATTAACAGGAACGAAATCTTGTCAGTCATGTCCAATGTGTGGAGCAAAACCAACTCAAATTCTTGAAATAAATGATTTCTATTCCAAAACATTTGATATAAAGCCAAATACGGATCAATATGAAATAAGCCCCCTTCATGCGTGGATACGTTGCTTTGAATTTGTATTTAAAATATCATATAGAATCAAGCTAAAAAAGTGGCATGTCAAAGGTATAGACAAAGACAAACTGGCGGCACGGAAACAGCCAATTCAAATTCGTTTTGGAAAGATATGGGACTTCATGTAGACAAGCCGAGGCAAAATGGTATGGGCGATAGTAATGACGGAAACAGGGCGAGAAGAACATTCTCTAATTCAAAACAATTGATTCCATTTGATTCATCGCCTTTACATTATTTTGATTGCTATAAATTGTAATAATCCTATAAATTCTGAAAAATTCAAATTATTTTGTTTTGAAACTTTCACCACATATGCAAAGGTAGTCAAAAGTATTTAAACTTCAACCATTTTCATAGCCAAATATCTCTTAGTTGTTATTCTTGTTGTTGCCGACCGTTTTCATTGAAATTTTCTTTATTGCGTATTGCGTATTAATTTATGCAGAAGCGAGCCAAAAAGGAATTCGAAAGTTAACGGTTCACAGAAAAGTGTTACATATAAGTAAAAGAATAGATGCACCTACAGTGTAATATTTACACATAATTTGTTTTCGTCTTAATTTTAATGTATTATATAATAATAATTAATAAAAATTAAATATTTTTTTTGCGACAATCTCACAAGCAAAAAATTTGCTTAGGTATCGATGTATGCTTTAACTTGGTTGGACTTGAGTTTATTAAGCTATATCCAAAATAAATAGACATATAATATTGTCCTATGAACCGTTATCTTTTGTTTTCGTTTTCTGCTTGTTTCTAAATAGATCAATTTATACAATAAAAAAAATTTCATAGAAATCGGTCAACAAAAACAAGAATAATAACAAAAATTAGTTTGGCGGTGAAAATAATTGTGAATTTGTGTAAATACTTATGACTACCCCTGTATGTCGAGCTATCCTTGGTACCCCATGTCGCCGACTGTACACAAAATTTTAGTACACGGATATAAAATCATAGAAGGATCAATCGTTCCAGTTGGCTCATTGGGAAAAGGTACATCGGAAGCAAGGCACAAATTAATAAAAGCTGACAGAAAGCATCACGCAAGAAAATGTAGCCGCACTGACAATATGTCTGATGTGTTTCACAGGGCTATGGATTCGTCCGATCTTTTACTCTCTAATCTCCGCATCACCAACGGGCAAAACAAAAGAAAGCATCTTCCAGCAGAGGTTATCTATCTTTTTGAGGAGCCAATATTGAATGAAAAGGACAAAGATACCTCCGTAAGCTCGTCCGAAGATGCATCCGATTACGATAATGAAATTGATCGTTTGGAAATATATTTAATGGAAGAGGAATCTGATTAAACTGTACTTTATTATTTATTATTTTTATTATTTATAATAAAAATATTAAAATTAAAAAAAAAAAAAAATTATAAGAAGCTTGCAGCAATTTTACAAATTTAACTTATTAAAAGGGCCATGTCAAGTGATAAATCTAATCACAAAGGCCAGTTTCTTTATACATGTATGCGGCGTGGGGGTGGATGAAGGCAATGGTCCGATTCAAAAAGCAACAAAACCCGAAATTACACATTAATCTTAATGGTATATATACAAAATGTAAAGTTTTTATATTTAAAACTTGAGTTTATGCCAAAAAGAAAATCGAACTTAGGGTTCCTAGCAGTGTTATATGTATTATATGGGCTCCTCAGTAACGATTTGGCTAATGCAACTGATGTAAACCAATTGTCCATTGTTACATTACGGTTTGTACCATGAATAGCTTTAGTTAAATCTTTAACATTAACATTCTTGTATTGAAGAATTGGAATCAGTCGATCCTTTACCTAAGTACGGTTTGGCACCAACCATATATGTATGTACATATATGTATTTAGTCCCACTATCGCAAATCATTTCGAGCTTTAAGCCGTATTTGGCTGGTTTATTCGGGATATACAATTTAAATCCACATGGTCCTGTAAAAGCTAATAACTGATCGTCAAATATAAAAGGAATATAATTATCAATCAATTATAAATATCAATTTTAAACAACTCAATTTTAAATCAGCTGCACTATGGGCCAGGCGAACAAAAAAACAATTGCTTAATAAAAAGGAAAGATTAAGCTATCTATCCGCAAAATTTGACTACTTTCTATTCAATGGTTACGAAATGCCAGCTAATGTTTGAATGCGATTTATTTTTTGCAGGTTATTGGCAATAATAAAAATTTCACATCGAAATGCTATTGTAACTAGTAGAAACCAAAATTAAAGAAAAAAATGTTGTTTATATATTATACATATTACTTTACAAATAAATTTCAAACACGAAAGGAAGCTAACTTCGGCACGCCGAAGTTTATATACCCTTGCAGATAGAACTTCGATAACTGGGATTCCATACAATATAACAAAATATATATTAATGTTTAAAAACAATGAAGTGATACCTGCTTTCATTTCATTCACCTATACATATAATATTTTCAGTTTTACATTCACAGATTTGCATTTTTGCTCCACATCTAACGATCGTTTGTAATGCACCTATGTGTTATAGTCGTCCGATTTTCACAAAATTTGACACAAAATTTAAGACTGATATATAATGGCTATATCTCAAATTTAATAAAAATCTGCTGAAAACTAAAAATGTTATAATTTTTTTTTGTACAACTTTTCCGATCATTCCTATGGCAGCTATATGATATAGTCGTCCGATCCGGCCCGTTCCGACATATATACGAGTGAGAGTATATAGAAGACTAACTGCAAAGTTTCATTCAGATAGCTTCAAAACTGAGAGACTAGTTTGCGTAGAAACGGAAAGACGGACAGACGGACATGGCTAGATCGACTCGGCTGTTGATCTTGATCAAGAATATATGTATATACTTTATTTAGTCGGAGGTGCCCCCTTCACTGCGTTGCAAACTTCTGACTGAAATTATAATACCCTGCAAGGGTATAAAGAACACAGTTTTCCCCATTATTTAGAAGTTGTGATTTTAAACTAAGGGTACCTCGACGTACAACCTCCGATCAAATTGAACAAAATTGTAAAATTAAATTTGAATATTTCGCTTTTACGTATAAGTTGTCCCAAATGCGCACTCTGAGGCTTCTTATACCAAAATCAAATTTTAAAACTTATATTATTAAAAAAGTTTTCATAACACTGCCTAAAGGAAGGCAAGAAATAATATGTTACAATCATAACAAAAGTAAAATTAAAAAAATTTGTGGGATATTTTTAGGGCAACGTCATAAAAGCAGCTATAACAATGAATTTTTTGCTGAAAACTCAAACAAATTATTTTTGGTTTAAAAACTACTTTTCTTTGTTTTTATTCTAAAATTGCGGTACATTGCTTCAAAGCCGTTTAAGTACTGCAGTTAACACAACATTTTTTTCAAATATATATTATCTGAATAATCATTTCCGTAAAGTGAGATTCAAATCGATTTGTGTTTTTTTTTTTGAGAAACGAAAACAAACGAAATATTTTGTTCAACTTTGGTAGAGATTATCTTCATTAAAAAAAATTTCTGTTACTAAATTTTTCATACCGCTCACGATGAATTTGATCTGAGCCGAGCAGCAACGGCGGCACCATGAACTACCCCGCTCACGCATGAATAAAAGCGAATGAGAACTTTACATAAACGGTGGTTCCTACCGACCGAACGGGTAAGCGTGAAAGTCGGCAGAAATTTGGCTAAGAAGTCCGACTGGGTCACTGCGATCGAGGAGCCCCTCAAACTGAACATGTGTCATCTTTTTAGCGTCGTCTACTTTTGCCTTCTGTGTCGCACCACTAAGCAAGAAATAGTGAAATAACTTAAACAATTTGTCCCCCATGCTCTGGCTCAGCCGTTTTTGTGATACTACTTTTTGGTACTGTTTGACTTCTCTATGTATTTCTTGCGTAGTGGTCGCACTCAATTATTGGATGTGTTCTTTTTGGCCAGCTGGTCATCACATCACCACATCACGAAGTTGACAAATGCTGCATACTTTGCCGCGCCGGTTGGATGAACCAACCGACCATGCACTATGTGGAATTTGACCCGTTTTCGTGGCCAAAATTAAAATGTTTGATATTAAGAAAATTCACTGCAGGTTTCTTTACAATGATGGTTATGATGGTTATATTCTGCGGAGTTTTAGAAAAGTGGTCGTGTCAACAACCCCCTCCGCCCACAGAAATCGAAAAAAAATCGAATATTTAAAGCAATTTCAAGTTAGAGACCCAAATTTTGGAACACAGGATGAATTTCTTATGTGTCCTGCAATTTTCTTTCAGATCGGATAATAAATATAGAAGTTATTTAAGAAGAAAATCTTTTATGGTTTTATTATTCTATGTATTTATTTTAAACTTAAGCATTGTCAGCAATTTTATTATTATTATAAAAAAATATGTATTGTCGTCTTCCCTTACGTCGATATCAGTTTTAACGGTTGAGAAAACCTTATATTCTGCGGAGTTTGATTGTTCCACAATATTCATATTTCCGGAGGAATTGAACCTCCCTTGCTTACGCCACACTACTAGCAGTTCTGCATTTCTGATCAAGACGTTGCTTCCTAATAATTCAAATTACGCAAAAAACCGCAAAATACGCATAATGAGCCGATATTTTGAATTCAGAATTGACAAGCTACAACATGTATATGAACACTCACTGATACAATTTGAACCTTTTTTTAAACCCTTTGGAAAGTTACATAGTAATAACCTGAAGAATTAATATTCATTTTGAATTTGGTTATTTAATGATTTTTTGACAGAGATCTTTAAGACAGCCTGTTGTGTTCGCTTGCAACAGCTGACTTTAACAGCTGTTATTTTAACACTGCACTGTTAAGTTAACATTTTAGATATGTAACATAGCAGTTTGATCATTTCTTAACATGGTATCATTGAAAATACGCAAATTTGGATACTTGCGAAAAATGAGTTTTGGCCACGAAAACGGGTCAAATTCCACATACTGCCATGGAGTATCAATAGAATAGTTTAGTTATATATTTTATATATTTTATGCAGCTTTACTTATAATTATTTACAATCCTAATATAGCTTATTTGTGCGGCGAATCTGATTGGATATATATGCGATTTTCTCCAAATTAAATTATCTACAGGTACACCTGATCGTCATCAGGCCAGCTGATATAGAGGGAATTTGCGTAAGTACGGCATAGTCATCAAAATAGAGCTGGCAAAACTTCGATAGTGATAGTTTTAACCATGTTTTTTTTTTAAATAAAATTTATCATAAACTTTATAAATAAATAATTTAATAATAAATTATTCGTAATTTTATTTACTCATTTCAGTTCTATTTATTTTATTTCAGTCAATACTTAAATTTATATATTTTTAAGAAACTTAAAGAAAAACAAATACATTTCCTTCAATTCAATCAAGTTAAAAAATAAACAAAAACAAGAAAGGATGCTAGCTTCGGCACACCGAAGTTTATATAACTTTGCAGATAGATGACTAGGAACTAATACAATATATGTATATTATATTAGGTTGTCAAAAAAGTCTAGCTAGTTTAACTTGTCGCATCTGGACATCCTGTACCATTTTGTAAAGCTCTTTTCGTAAGTAGCTTCGCAAACATGAAGCAAAATAAAGGGAAAATACTTCATATTTTACAGTACTACTACGATAAAGGCGAAAATGCATCTCAAGCCGCTTATAACATTTTTGCAGTTTATGGACCCGACACAGTTTCCATTTCCACCGCACAACGATGGTTTCCAAGTTTTCGTTCTGGTGTGGAGGTGGTCGAAGATGCACCACGCTCCGGAAGGCCTGTCGTGGAACATTGCGATAAAATCGCTGAATTGGTGCAAAGAAATCGGCATAGTAGCAGCCGTAGCATTGGACAAGAGCTGGGCATTAGTCATCAAACCGTAATATACCATTTAACAAGAAAGGAAACTAACTTCGGCACGCCGAAGTTTATATACCCTTGCAGATAGAAATTCTATGACTAGAAATCCATACCATATAAATTATATATATTTGCGTTAAAAAACAATGAAGTAATACCTGCTTTCATTTCATTCACCTATAAATATTATATTTGCAGTTTTACATTCACAGATTTGCATTTTTCCTCTACATCAAACGTTCGTTTGTATGGAACCTATATGATATAGTCGTCCGACTTTCATGAAATTTGAGACGAAATTTAAGACTTATATAAAATGGCTATACCTCAAATTTGATGAAAGTCTGTTGAAAACTGAAAAAGTTATAATTTTTAATTGTATTAATTTCTCGATCGTTCCTATGGGAGCTATATGATATAGTAGTCCGATTTTCATAAAATTTTATACAAAATTGTAGAGTATAGTAAAATGGCTATAGCTCAAATTTGATCCAATTCTATTGAAAACTGAAAAAGTTAAAAATTTTTTTGTAAAAATTTTCCGATCATTCCTATGGCAGCTATATGATATAGTCGTCCGATCCGGCCCGTTCCGACATATATACGAGTGAGAGTATATAGAAGGCTAACTACAAAGTTTCATTCAGATAGCTTCAAAACTGAGAGACTAGTTTGCGTAGAAACGGACAGACGGACAGACGGACAGACGGACATGGCTAGATCGACTCGGCTGTTGATCCTGATCAAGAATATATATACCTTATATGGTCGGAGGTGCCTCCTTCACTGCGTTGCAAACTTCTGACTGAAATTATAATACCCTGCAAGGGTATAAAAAAGCTTGAAGTCACTAAGAAGTCGATGTATGGGTGCCACACGAATTGACGCAAAAAACATTTTTGACGTATCTATGCATGCGAAATTTTATGAAAATCGGACGACTATATCACATAGGTGCCATACAAACGATCGTAAGATGTGGAGGAAAAATGCAAATCTGTGAATGTAAAACTGCAAATATAATATAATATGTATAGGTGAATGAAATGAAAGCAGGTATTACTTTATTGGGTTTTAACATAAATATATATATGATTTATATTGTATTGATTCCTAGTCATAAAAGTTCTATCTGCAAGGGTATATAAACTTCGGCGTGCCGAAGTTAGCTTCCTTTCTTGTTTTAAACTATTATTTATTAATATTAAAAGCAGCTCACCATTTTAAATAAAGTTTTTCTTTTTACTTGCATACTATTTGAAAGTTTACATTCAAATGTAAGTTGCTTAACATGATCTTTTTTGGAATATATTTCTTATAGAGCTATTTTACAACTATACATTTTTATCCCGTTTCTAGGCTTAGAAATTTTCTGCCTTTTAAAAAGCTTTTCCAAGTGTCTGGTAACAACTATAAAGATTTACGGAAATTTGATTTTTATATATTGCACGTCGCATTCTCGTTCTTATCAAAGCCTCTTCTAAATACTTCTGTTATTTGGCTGTTTTCGCTTTTATTTTTTATAGATAGCGACAAAGCATCTTTCTATTATTGTTTTATGGCACATGTTCTTAAAAACGAGTTTTTTTATATGTCCCAATTACGATAACGAACGGTACAATGTTTAGATCTCTAAAAAAAACGTATTTTTGGTCGAAATCACAAAAATGTTTTTATCTTATAATTACCAACAATAGGCCTTTATTCCGACTGCTTACCGAGTATGGACAAAAGGACAACCAATAGATTCACAAACGATACTCAAAAAAAGCAGGGAAAGGAAAAATAGAAAAAATAACAGATAACCAATGCATTTATTTTCTCCCTTTTAAGTTTCTGCACAGACAATAGAATTACTAAGATAAGTAACACTTTTAAGCTGACTTCCGGGTCTCTTAAATTGGGTTTAAAGCTGGTAAGAGAGCCCTTGTGTCAGCCGCTCTCTTGTACGCATGTATATATAGTGAAGTGTTTCTGTTTTGTGAGTCGAACTAATGTCCCGTCAGTTGACTAAGGACATCGCTAAGTTGAATTAATAAAACGAATATTCCGCTTCACGTCTTTATTCAAATGATCTCAGCTTAAGACTAAATTATTGTGACAAAAATCTTACTTCTACTGCCCTTTGTTTACAAAAGTTGGGGAGCGAGATCGTCCGCTTGGGATATTGATTGAAGAATTATTTATGTTATTGAGAAGGAGCATTGCTTGCTCCGGATGTGGATTGTTTACATTGGTTCAGCGTGGGATCGCCTACGCTGCAGATTCATATTTCTTGGAACTTAACAGAATTTGTGAATATGTCACTTCCCTCCCCTTAAAAGGGTTGCCTATGTTTGGGCTGGCATTTCAGGGTACAATGCAGGCAACTGGTTTTGTGCCGGTTTCTTGTTGTGGTTCTTGATTATTTTTTGCTTGTTTTCTAAATTTTGTATATAAAAAGGTAAGTGGATTTTGTGTATACAATTTTGATAGGACAACAAAAATAATAAGAACGATAACTACTAATATTATAATTACGTAAAGTGTGGTATTATTTTCTGAAATTAGTTTTAAAACGTCGTTATGTTCTACTATCTTTATCTTAGTAACATTAATCGGTGAATACAATGCTGTTAAATCAAATTCTGGACTTAACGAATTTTCGCTTAAAATAACATTTCCAATTTTAACTCTACATTGTTTTATTCTAATAATTTTGCTTCCATTTATTTTAATATCGCCATTTAATTCTTTTAGTAGTTTATTGTACAAATATTTTATTCTGGGCGAGTCTTTGATTTTGTTACCAAAAGATTCAGTGATAATATTGATTTCTGTTAGATTAATTCTTAAACAGTGATGTTCATATACTACCGGTATTTGAATTGGAACGCTTGAGAAGAGTAAATAGCCAAGGTCGGAATCTGTGTTGGTTATTTGAATTTGTTTAGTGTGGCCCGTGGTGAATAATAGAAATAACATCATCGTACAGAAGATTCCTGTGGAAGTTTAACGGCATTAGTTTTCTTTTGTTTCTTAAATTGTGTTTTGTAGTATTGGGTTTCCCTATTTCGATTAATAATTTTGTAATGGTCTTCGTCTATTTTTTCTACATTTTTATTAGCTTTAAATGGATTTTCTAAATTTCCCTTTTGAAGTGGACCTTTTCTGTATCTAGTGTCAATGTTAAATTCCTGTCGATCTTCATTTATTTTATCTATTTTCCTTTCTTTAATATTTTGAGTGTTTAATATTGGATGTCCAGCGTATAAGAATATTTGAGCAGGTGTTTGTCCAGTGGTGTCATGTTTTATTTTATGATTGTATGTGTAAAGAATTGTCTCTATCTTGCTTAATTTTACTTCTTCATCATCGGATGAGTTGATTATTCGAATTTTTTCATTTATTGTCTTATGTAGTCTTTCGACGTCTGCTACACCGGTTTTTGCCGTGTTAAATTGTAATTCAATTCCTTCTGCTTCAAGCCATCGCTTTAGAGTCAAGCTGGTGAAAGCTCCGTCTCTGTCTGCCTTTAGTAATTTGGGTTTACCTAACTGATTAAAAATTCGCATTAGTGCGTTCCTGCATTCTATCCACTCCTTCGATTTAATATGTTCAAGTGTAGCGAATTTTGAATAAATGTCAATGCAACTGATGTAATGTTTTCCCTCAGATGAATAAATATCTACCACAAATTTGTCTCGACAATGTTCAGGGTTGGGTGTGATTTTAAGAGGCATTTTGGTATTTCTGTGTTCTGTTTTAGCCAAATTGCATATGTTGCATTCATTTATTATATTCTGAATTAATAGTTGGCTATTTGGAAAAAAGTGATTTTCTTTGAATAATTTAGTCATTTTCTGTATACCTGGATGTAAAAGTTTTTCATGTGATTGAAGTATAATTTCTTTGAATTCGGCGTATAAACAAACATTCTTTAATAAGTGGAGGTTTCGAATTACTTTGGTGTAAGTGGTATTAATAATTTCTCTGTGTGCTCTTTGAATGATTTCAAAATCTACATCGCTTTCAATATGAA